>NC_044274.1:5246142-5546142 GCF_003957555.1 Calypte anna
GATCACTTTGAGAAATATAATATGAGTATCATAGGTACATGAAAGAAAGAAAGAAAAAGTAATGGCTTTTGCTAAGTACATTGTAAATAGCTCAAAGGGTGCAATAAAAGGAAATTGGTCATAAATTCTTAAGTATTTTCAATGTTTGGATGTTAACGAAAAGAGTCCAAAATAAAGTCAGACTTTGGAAATGTCTTAAATGTTCCCTTTTCACATAAACATGAAGCCATAAATTAACCATGGATTAGCTGAATATCCCACCCACATCAGTATGATCTTGTGTCACAGTTATCAGCCGTATTAGAAGGATGAAGCTAAATGTCAGCTTTATGTGAAAGGTATTCACCAATAAACTTTAACATGAAATTTATGCAGTGATGTGCTCTGCTTCAAAAAAGCATCACCCCAGAGAGATAAAATGTTTCAAAACACATGCTTACATGAACTTGTAAAAAAAGCCTTGAACTTGCAGGAATTTGGCCCAGCCTCTCTCACCTAAATTCCCAGTATCATTCCCAAAGCCCATCACTAGGATGCTGTTTAGAACACTTTATTTTCTGAACCTCCCTTCCCATCAGAAGCAGGGGAGGGTGACACAGCAGATGCCTCGAAATTAACCATGATACTGGCAGGCCAGAGCAGCATCCCCTCTATCTCCTGCTATCATTTACTGTAGTTAAGAAATTAACACTCTCCTTGGTCCTAGGCTCTGCTCCCTCCATCATGAAAGAGGCTACCAGGAGGTTTACAGGAATGCTTTTGCCTCTGCTGCTGCCTCCAGAAAAGCAAGCCCTAAAGGAGAAGATAATAAGGCTTCTAGTCTGAGCCATATGATTATCCTGAGCTAATATCTTCCACTTCCCCTGGAGTGCAGAACTTGTAACTATTACATTACTTTCATTTTTACATACGTAAGGAAAATGCCTTGATACCCACAAGCTGTCAGTTAATGTCACAATGCTCTAACTGGGAGGCTGCAAGAATCACCTACTCCTTAAAATGCTAATGATCTGCCTCAGATGTGTGATCACAGAAGCCCATGAACTGGCCTGATTTGTAGTCATTTAGCATTTTTATCTTAAAAATACCATCTTCTCTATTGTCCTTCTGGATTTGCAGCTTCTTTTGGGTTAGGGAGCTTTTGGTTTGGGTTGGGTTTTTTTGTTTTTTTTTGGATTTTTTTTTTGTCATTGGCTTTGGTTTTTGATTGTTTGGGTTTTGGTTTGGTTTTTTTTTATTTTTTGTTTTATTTTGTTTTGGTTTTTGGTTTCTTTGGTGTTATGCTTTGACATATTTTTTTAAGCTTCCCATGTCTTCACTAGATTAACTGGGTGGAAAAAAAAAAAGAAAAAAGCTCCCCTGTAAACATTTCTAATTCATAAACAAAGTTAAAATCAGGAAAAAAACATCATGGAAAGAACAGAATGGGATTACTGCAGAGACAGAGACATGAAACATCAGATTTATTTAATTTTCAATTTTCAGTGACAAACACTCAGATTCATGTTGGAAGCTACCTGTCTTGCTGTGTCACATAGAGGCAAAAAGATGCACTTGGAATTTCCAGATTCTGCTCCAGGGATTCCAGTTCATTATACAACATCCAGGGTCACGTGTACTCCTGGTATGAGAAGTTTAGTTAAGTGATGGGACTGAGGTTACAGAAAAAAGAAACCATTCCCACCCACTTCCTTCAGACCCTCCTACCCCAGAAATAAATCCCTTAGTAAATATGAAATACCTGGTTGTTGGCTAGGTGCTGAGCAGCACAGATCCACTTTCAGGAACTAAATGAAAATTACAGGTACAAGCCTCAGCACATTTGCAACTCAGATTAAGCTCAGTGTTTAGACCTCTACTTGGTGAAGGTGACAAGTCAAGTAAAGCATTGACTTGCTTCTCAGTAAAAGACAATAATAACTAAATCAATAATCGTGTTCTAGGATGCTGCTAGGGGAGTTTGAAAGGCCTTGCCTGCATCATCCTTCAGATGAGTTGTACTTACTAAGCACAACACACATTTTGGTTGTTGTACCTGTCAGAACTTTTATTTCATAGAAAGGTTGTTGCAGTTGACATTTTATCTTTAAATCCAAAATAACAAAAAACAACTAAACCAAACAAAAATTATTCTGTACAAAAGGCTAATATGATTTTGAGATGGATATCTTTTCCTTTTCCCAGTGTCTAACTTAACTGGTCTAAGTGACCAATATCTCATTCACTCTGTTCCAGTGATTTTTTTATTAGTATTTATTTTTAAAAATAATTATTATTTTTTTCTTCATGGCCATGCAGCTGCAGAAAAAATAAGACCTGAAGTTTCAAAGTCTTTCTATCCCTGAACTTTTGTTTGAGATTCAGCACATGCTGTCCCCTGGATTTCCTGGGGCAAGTAATCGAGCATCCAGTGTAATTCACCTTTATTGTTAGGAAAAGAGGTGATAAAAGAATGTAGTCTATTCCTTAGGATTTTATGGTGTCATTTCAGTGAAGTTAGATGTTAACTACTTGCATGAAATACTTTTTAATGGAACACACTTTTGCCAGATGGGAGAAAATATGCTGCTTGCTCCTATTTTATATTTTTGTGTTTCCCTCAGGCTTCATCTATATTACAGCCATAATCTGATCCCCAAACCCAATCAGACCAAGGCTGCCATCCTGCCCCGTTGCAGAGTGGTAAAAGTGTTCAAGGTAAAGGGGTCTAACCACATTTCTGAAGCAAGGTATAGTGTTAGAGGGTACCTTAATAACCTTGTCTGTTCAAAGAGTTAGCAAGATCTAAAGGAACTGGTTAGCACCTCATCAGTCCTCCGGATTCAGTCACGTTGAACCATGTTTTCTAGCTGAGGCTGGTTGTATTTTGATCCAGGTTTTAGGTTCACATCTCTCAGTGTGCAGCTGTGTGAGCAATCATACTCAAGTGAGCACTGTTCCTGGTGATAATTAATTCTGCAGGGTCAAGGGCTCAGCAAAAAATAGTGGTCCTTGTCACTTTTTCCCCTTCATAGGAGACAAGCTGGGGCTGTGATGTGAACCCATAAAACCCAAGAACAGCTCCAAGATTTAACAGTAGTGGTGTCCATGTGATTTTTCCCTCAAAATAGGAGAAGCACCTGAAGCCATGCAGGTCTCTGCCCCTGGCTGATTTATGGATCTAGGATAGGGGGAAGATTTCATGAGTGGGTCATGTACTTATTATTGCATTTTCCTCCCATTTTTAGTTTGTGGATTGCTGTGACATCAAGACTATGGTTGCAAAGACTTAGCCTAGGGTTTGCCTATTTGTAGTTATGAGCATCCACTGCTTCCTGCAGTTAAATCTGCAGAAATAGGTGCCAAGTGCTTAGCAGTACGAGCCCTAAAAGGATTTTATCTTCCTTAGCTTTTCATTGCCCAAGGCAACAAAGTTGCCTAGAAATAGTTAATGGTGCTCTTTGCAAAGTCTTATTTTCCTTTAAAGGGTCATCGTTATCTCGATTTTAAGGCTGAACCGAGATTTAAATTTAACTTCACATTATTGAGATGCAAATCACCCTGGTCTCATAAGTACTATATGTCTAAACCATATTTTTCATCATTAAACTCTCTCTTTTTTTTTAAGTGTTTCCCTTTAAGTACATTTCTCCATTAAACTAAATATATGTTTAATTTTTTTCTCCTCCAAAGGCAAGGTCCTTTCAACTCATGCCAGTGTTATTATTTCTCAAAACGAGTTTCATCTCAATCCATAAACATTTTATGCCAAGAATAATGTCGTTTTAAAGACAATAAGTGCCTATTTCTGCCTGAGGCCATCGGAAGCCCCGCAAAGGAAGCAGTAGGAATTAAAGACACTTAATCATATTTCCCCATTTTAACTGTTATTTTTTTGCACTCTGAAGCGGTTTTTCTATCCTTGCTGAGTCCTATTGAATGCCATAAATCTTAATTAAAGATGTAATTTTTTTCTTCATGAAATCTGAGCTGGAAAGAACATTTCTTATTTTTAAGACTAGCACTATGTGCAGGCTCATAAAACAAACAAGACTTTTACATTCACAGGGCTTCAAAACCAGTTATTGCTGCCATCATGTTGAATTGGTTCCATAATTATTATTATTGTTGGGTTTGGTGTTTTTATGATTATTATTAGTGCCTGAGCTTTGCATTTTCTATGCACAAGGCATCATGGAGAAAATAGTGACTTACTCAGTGTGCATATTTGTATGGAAAAAATGAGGAAGGCTTATAGAAAGATGCCCATCAGCACAGAGATTTGTTTATATTCCTTATAAGGTGGTGTAGTTCTTTTCTTTTTCTTTTTTCTTCTTTCTTATTTTTTTTCTTTTTCTTTTTCTTTTTTTTTTTTTTTTTTTTTTTTTTTTTTTTTTTTTTTTTTTTTATTTGGTGCAAGAGCTTTTTCAGTTAGGAAGACTTAAATAGCAGAACTTGTTTGGTGTAAACTTATAACAGCTCACTGAAGCTAAGAGAAATACTCTGCTTTGTACTGGAAGAAATGCAACCTCTGATAATGTAATTCTCCAGCTGTTCCACATACTTTTCCTACTGAGGGGAGGCAGATGAGTGAAGTTCTGCTGTCTTATGAATATGACTGGGAAGAAATAGGTACTCCATACCTCTCAAGATGAGACTGTATATGTAGTAACTCCCTGTGGCTGAAATAGAAAGCAGTGCAGAGAGGTTTTGGTCTGAAACCCATGGAACTGAATGGTAAGATTTGTGTTGGCTCTCAGTATCAATCTGTATTTGCTCTCTTTTAATGGCAGCCACTGGAAGTAAATCATTTGACAGTCTCATTCTGAGTACTAAGGCATTTTTACAACCTGCTTCAAAGTCACGGAAAATCAACAAGAATTTTCCCAGTAACTTCACTGCCTTTTTTTGATTAAGGTTCTTACAGACTAATTGAGACAGATACCATCTTAATGAATTTGCATTGCAAGGAGGACAGTAGAAAGCACTGACTACTAAGTTATGATGGCTTTCTAAGCACATCTCACCACAGAAACAGCCATTAAAAAGAAAACCATTACATTTAACAAATTACTGAGCACTCCTTGTTCAGAGGAAGTGGCAGTAGAGGCACACCCATAAAGTTAGTCCATGTATCTACATCTCCCCAGCCTGACAGAAGCTGAAGAAACCCATTGATTTTCCTTGGAATAACGTCAGACTTCATGTTAAGGTTAGAGATGTGTTTACATACTAATGCATTTGTGGTCTTGCTGGTTGGTAATGAAAAGCCCATTTAAGTTTGGTCCTCGTATCTGGACTTTTTCCGATTAAACTATGTCTCTGTTTTTCGGAAAGTAAGGAAAAAAACCTGGAAGTATGACACACCAAGGAGCAAGCTAGTGGTTAAAGCTCTGAGCTAGAATTCAAATACGAGGTTCTTCCATCATTAAGCACATGAATAATGTTGCTCCTGTGTGTAATGCTGCTAAGTCAACAGTGAAATATTCATATGAACAGACTTACCTATGGCTAAGTCCTTGTGGGAGTGCAACCTCATGCTCTCACCTTCTGCTTCAAGGTCACTGTGTTTCCACAGTTGCCAGGCCAACCAATGAGGCACCAGTGGTTTTTATTAGTTACTGTTCCTTAACATAACATAACCTTCCTCCATGAAGTCTGAATCTAAAGGCCATTGATTTACTAGCTGTGAAGTGATGTTTCCTTGCTGGCATCTAATAGTTTATTTAAAACACAGTTCGGCCAAGAAAATCTCTCATTATTTTAGATTCACATCTCTGCTTTCACAGACATTCTGGAGGACAGCATAAAGGAGAAGAGAAAATATATCCCATCACTGACTAAGCAAGAATACCAGTCATAACTTTTACTTTTCATAGGTTTCATACATGTATATATAATATCTCACTTCTACATGAGTACTGAATCTGGGAGAAAAGCAGGAAGCGCATACTCTGTGTAAGAAATCAGTTCCTGTATTTGGTAGTTTCAATTTTATACATGATCACAATGATGTTGTTGAAGCTATTCTGAAGCTTCTTGGTGGAGAATCATAATTTTCATGCTTGCTATTTTTTATAAAGGACAAAAGGGCTATAATAGGGGGGGAGGAACCAATTGGTAGCGTTTTTTCTCAAGGGAGAATAATATGGGGGGAAGATTCATAAAAGAGAGATGAAACTTTCTTCTGAGGACTCCTTGGTAAGTACTAGCAGAAGGAAAGACAGAAAGCATTCTTGGGTAATGCATGGCAGGGAGAAAGAATGGTTCCAAGTGGGATCACTTGATGGGGGGAGCTGGTTTGAGCACAGGTTAAATCTTCACAAAGTAGTTTTCACAAACTTTATAAATCCAAAAATCCAGATCATAAAATCTATGTGGACAACCCCAGTATTTAATTTCTTTAAAAAATAAATATCCAGGGAACATCTGATGCATCATTGCTTCAACAGCCTCTTACTCCTTAGGAAGACGGTTTGATACTGAATGCGAGGTAATTTTTTTTTCCTTATGTTCCTGGGACTTTGCTTCTGTGTGAGCTTACAAGAATTTTAGAAGTCATTTTGCAAGCCCTGTTCTGAAATCTTCCAGACACTCAGCAGTCCATACACTAAAAACACAGGGCAGGAAGACTTCTCCAGTTTCCAGTCAGGTTTATTTGCTGTAAAACTGTGTTTTGGAAGCTCTGGGGTGTACAAGTCATTTAATGCAGATGAGCAGGGAACTGACATAGGTAATTTTGGGTTATTTGAGTTTAATTTAATTTTTTAGTTCATGACATATCTTGTTGAAAGCTTTTTAACTGTGTTTTTGATTGACTGTTATGACACTTTTTTTTTAAAAAAAGGTGATGAAAAGGACCCCTCAAAATCATCAGATTAACAAAACCTCCTTCCACTACCTCTGACGAAGGTCAATGAAATTTCCTTATGTTTTTCAGACTTTTGCTGTGCTGTTGTTTTAACAGCCATGCACTCAAACACACACATATCCAGGTACACACACCTACATATGTACATGTATACAGAAGCACATAAATATCTCTACATTTTCTTGTTCAAAGTTCTAAAGTTAAGTGGTGTATATGGAGGACAAGTAGTCTCAAAGCTATGTTTTGAGATGAGCTTAAAGATGGCTTTTTCGTGTGTACATTTTGTGTACACCTCACAGGCTGAAAGTGTAAATACAGCGTCTGGACTAGTATGGTACTGTACTTTATTCCAAGCCACTGATGCAGTAATCCTGTTGACACCAGATGGCTGCTTGATATCTGCAGAATTGTCAAATATTTCTGATGAGTGTCTGCAACTGATGAAGTTAGTTCTTCTCCTGGCAGTCTGGTGAGGAAATCAGTGGGATTTTTCGTTTTTCTTTTTCTACTCTTTCAGTAAAGTTTCTGTTCCTTGCAGTTATGAATCTGGTACTGCTAACAAAACCTGAGTATTACTATTTTCAACAGGTTTTAGAATATGCCTCAAAACTGAGATACTAGTACCTGTCTGGGTGGAGAACCTTAACTTACAGAAGTTTACTCAGTTTATTCTGTCTTGGTAGGAATTTTATATAGGGTACAGTATCAAGTTATTTACTAAATTCACTAAGCACTTAAGAAAAATATACTGTCATTCAAGGACAGCATCATACCTGAAAACATGATCTAGACTCTACTAGGTATTAGAATTAGTTATTACAATACAAAATCTCCTCTCTGTTTTGACCTCAAAAGAAGATGAATATACAGTGCTAGACTTGGATCTGCTGTGGTTTGAATTAAAAAAGCAGAATCTCAAAACTCATCAGACTTGACAGATGCTGGGATTCAGATCTGCTCTGGTAGCTGAAGTTTATGGCTCAGGTCCATTATGTTAACTTTATAATAACATTATGTTAACTTTAAAAAAAGACTTCCCAGAAACCTTATAGGCAAATTATAGCAAATAATTATCAGTTCCTTGCTCAGTCTTTTTTCCAGTGGATCTAAATAGTGTAAGTAGTCTAATTACATGATTATTTATGCAATAATATCTTTGTCAAAGTTAATGTTTTATTAAAGAAACAACTGTTTTCTGATAATTAAATAATCTTTTACTAAATTTATGCATTCATACTGAGAAATGACTGCTTTGCCTTAAGTGGGAACAGACAGATTTTTACAAGCCTGCGAGCTGTTTGTCTGTACTTCTGAACATAAGAAGCTCAGCCTCTAAATGAACCAAAGGCCACCTCTACCTCCTGGTGAAGGCAGTGGAGAGAGTTGTTGACATCAGTGAGAAGGGGATCACGCTGCACCGCTGGGGAGGTGAACAGTCCCCAGCTGCACAAACAGACAACCATGTTTGTACATGTACCAGAAATGAATCTGATTTTCTGAGTCAGGTCCAGAAATATGCTGTGCATCTGACAATCTAGACTGCTTAAAAAAAAAATCATCTATATATACCTATAGGAGTCAACTTGAGAGGGCTAAATTGTGTAGAAAAGGTCTCAATTCCAACAAAAATATATGCTAATCATTCATGATTTCACCCTTTTAATTATCATATTCCTACCACCTGCTCTTTTAGGTCTCAGTCAATTTCTTAACCAAATAATGCCTTCTGGAAAATGCTATTTCATATCAGGTGAAAAAGTGTTCCGGGGGTTGGGTTATCCAGACATTTTGAGCAGGTAGAGGTTAAATTGTTGCTGTCATGTAAAAATTTTCATTTCAAGAAGATAAAAATATTTTCTTCTTTGACATTTTTTCCTAAGTAGATTTTCAACTACTTCTGTGAAATGTAATGCAAGTAGTATTTCAGCCAGTGTATATGCAATATGTATACATATATATTTCATTCTTACCTTCTGTAAGTAAAAAGCACCGTTATTTATTTCATCCTAAAGTAATGATTTTGTGTTTCCAACTAAAATATTTCAAAGTCTTTTTCATTTTACTGTGATTCAGAAAGGAGAAAAGAAAGAGATTTTTACAATATTAGGGTTAAATGCTCTCTTAAATGCTCTTCCACTCACAGTGCTTCACCTGCTCATTGATGTCCATGATGGGACCGTCATGCAGAACCCTGGAACTGGAGAAGTGATCTGGATGGAGGGCAGCAACCTCTCTTCCTCCTGATCCTGCTGCCTGACTTTGCACCATTAGACCCAGTTAATGTGCAGGAACTAGTTTATTAATCCCATATAAGACCTATCTGGAGAGTTTAAACCAGGCTGTGGCCTCTGGCAACTGAAGAGAAAAAAGTGGAACTCAAGCCATGTGTAACACTGCTGCCTGTCATTAACCAACATCATCTCTCTCCAGAGCACTCTGATACCACACACCATGCCTCTGGGGACTGCAGATGTGACAGGAACTGTTGCATTGGGTTTATTTCCCATCTGCAGGAACTGTGACATTTATCTGTTTTTTGTAACAGTCAAGAACACAGTAAGCTGCATGGACCCTCCCTTCTGGTTTGTGAGGGTGCAAGAATGTTAGGTGAATTCCACTCATCCAGTTAGGGTGATGCTCAGGACAGCTTTGAGTAAGGTGAGCAAACGTGGATGAAAGAGTGTGGCTTGTGGTGTTCCCCTATGAGAGTTGATGTTTCAACCCTGTGCAAAGGAGCAGCTCAGCTTTGAAGCTATTCAGACATAGAGGTGGGGGAAGTGGTGAACACAGGAACTTTTACTATGTATTTTTTTCAAGGTGAGATGACTGCATAGACCACAGAACACTCAGGTGTTAGCCTACTAGCAGTAACCATTCTAGTCACCCAGAGTTGCACAATCCATTTTGAAGGCAATAAAGCCTTACATTCCTGACAGGAAATTGTCACAGATGTAATTATACATACAGTATAGTTAAATTCCTGTGCAATATGTATTACCACCCATCAGTTACAATAATCCTTGTACAGATACAATCTGTTCCCTGATAAAATGCAGAGGTTTGTAACACTCTATACATTGCTTTCACAGAGAAAGCCCTGCCTGTGACTCAAGGCCCTTTATCCACTTTAATTGTTATTACTTGTAGCTGCATGGTACCTGGGGGATAATTATTATCATATTGTATGCTCTGAAAGGGCAGAAGCTGTTCAGGCAGCTGAATTGGTAAAATGAGAACTAATGATCTGGATGTGGATGGATGGGGGATGGGGAATGAATACTAGATGGAGTAGAGCTTGTCCACTCCTACACCAGTTCACTTACTGATTGAAAGGCCACCTGTGAATTGAACCACAATATAATTCAGCCTGGAAGGGACTGCTAAGGGTCATCTATGCCATCTTTTCCTGTTGCATGGGGTTAGCCCATCCCAGATACTGGACTCAGCTTTGGGAATTTACTGCCAGCCCATTTTTCCAGGCTATTAAAGTCATTCTGCATAAGAGTCTTGTACAACAGCGTATCAGGTTCTTAGTCCAACTCATTATCATTTACCAGCTTGCAGGAGGGACAGCAGCTCAAATCCTTTGTCTTTATTCAACAAAGAAGTTGTTGACCAGTGTTGTCCCCAGTAGCAGTCCTGAGTCATACCACTGGAAGTTGGCCACAGCTTGGAATTTTATACCACTGACCACCACTCTGTAAGCCTGGCGATTCAGCTTATCTTCCACATTCACCATAGAATATTTATTCAGTTTATATCTTTGCAATTTGGATACAAGTATATTCTAGGAGACTGTGTGAAAAGTCAAGGTGTACAACCCCTGCTTGCTCACCTCTTTCCCCTAGAGACATCATTCAGGTCTCAACCACAAAATATATTAATTTTGTAGAACATGCTGATGCACAGATGACTGGATTTATCACTGATTTCTAGGGTTACAATGGAGGATATTGAGACAGTAGATATGTTTTTCTCAAGAGCTTTGAATAGTTTGTGTCTTTCACAGGTGTAAGGACTATTTTGTACATGTTGGTCAGACTAGGTACAATGCATACGTTTGTGTAAGAGGGCTGGATACCAGCAGCACACTGATTTGTTTCTGTGTGCAAGGCACCATTCTAATTACCTTTAGTTTACTCTCTTTTTGGGCATCCTATCCATTATTTGAAATAATGCTTTAGTGTGTCAGCCTACTACACTGACATGGGTCAAGATTCCCAACCAAAAATATTGCCTCAGTTTAACTAAATCCAGGACTTACCACATGTTTTAGTTAAAGAAAAGCAGCTCAGCATTTAGATCATCTTTCTTCTTTCAGCTGCTGCCCCTTGCCTGGCTTGTAAATTAAGAGCTCTTCTAACCATTGATTTTCCTCCCCAGTACTAGGATCCCAAGGGGACACATCTTGCTGAGTTTATTCTTGAGGAGGCCTATTCCACTGCTGCACAAAGCTGGTGTTGTCAGGAAGATTTAGCTCCAAATGATAAAACATTTTTCATTGTGAATTCTTCTCATCATAAGGAGCTTACAAATCCTAAATCACAGTGGGGCCACCACTTCTTTTGCTCTCAGTGCACAACCGTAACTCTTCTACCTTAACTATCAGAGGAATGTTGTCTATGCCTCTTATCATGCCTAGGTCAGAGGTGAATATCTGAGCTTCTAGGTCATGGTGATACGAAGTGCTGTGAAATATGGTAATAGTCTTTCAGGAATGTCTGAGGCCACTCTGTAAATGTATAAGCAAGTCCTTCAGACTTTGTGTTTTCTCTTCCACTGCAGATGTGATGCTACCTTCTAAAAGGAGGTTAAAATCCTCCTGAAAGAAACTTCTGTGTTTGGGGTGGTGAGGGGAAAAAGGACGGATTTTAGCTGTTGATAGTAGTGGGGAACAGCTGGGAGGTGAGTTTGCATAGCTATCTCTGCTGCAGTTGATAGTCTGCAGTTGAGCCTTGCAGGCTTGATGCAGGTCACTAATGTAAATAGACCCTGATTACTCCTGGAGTCATTCAGTAACCTTTCAGCACTCCTTCTCCTTAAAATAAAGAGCCCTTTGTTCATGGGGAGAAAAATTAAAACAAGGATCTCATCCATGAGCTAAAATCTTCTTCTAATTATCAATTACCCTTCCATGAGATAAGTTTTTGTTGTTGTTTTTTTTTGTTTTTTTTTTTTTTTTCCTGCTGGACTTCTGGCTTCCAGTCTAGTCCCTACTACATTTCCTTAAATACAAAAAAAAAAACCCAAAACAACGCAGGGAAGTGAAGTGCAAGCAGTGTAAATAACCACCCCTAGCCTCCACAAGAAAGTGTGTCTTTGGGGGGTGTTTTCAGTCTTTCTGGAGCATGGATAAATCTTGTGTGTGGAGCACCAAGGTAAATGACAATACAGTGCAGAGGAGCTTTCCTGGCAGGTAGCTGGGGAAGGCTGAAGGAGCAGATGAATAAAGTGCTTTTTATTCTGCAGAGCATGGGGAGCAGTATGCGTGCATGGTAATTAGAGAAAGGCCAGCCACTGCCGTTGTGTTCTGAACCCATAATAATTATAATAGAAATACAAAACACCGTGAGATGGAGCATGATTTCCTATTGCCAGGCGAGCACTGAGGCTGTGCTTGCCTCTGGCTGCAGAGACCAGGAGGCACAAATGAGGCTTTTCCTCTGTGGATTTAGGTAATAGGCAAAATGTAAAAAGAACCTAATGCTGTAGACAGCTTTGCTGAAGCACATCCAGCTTGCTCCCTCAAAAATCTTTTGTATTTCCCTAACCCCAAAACAAATTAAAATAAAGGCGTGCATTGTGGTGGTGTAACAAATTTGCTGCAATAATACCGTGACACAAAATTTAATATTCACTCAGCAGCAAATGGGAGCCCCTTCATTATGCTCTGCTCAAAGCCCTTTTGGTCTCTCTCTTCTCCTTTCCCCTCTTGCTCCCCTTCTCTCACTGTATCTGACCCCTCCTCTCCAGAATCCTTAACATCCAGAAACTTGTTCTCTAATTACTGCTGTTATGATTTGCAATCTGTCCAGTGGTGCTAGGAAGTGAAATGCAGCCTTTTCAAGTGTGGAGGAGTCAATCTGGCTCCAGACAAAACAGAGAGAAAAACCTCTGCAGCTAATTCAGAGGTTTGGTGATGACAAGCCCTATCAAGCATAGATGGTCTGCTGTTGAGTGTGCAGCAAAATCTGGGGGGCACCCTGTTAGAAGGGAGAATTTATTTTATTTTATTTTATTTTATTTTATTTTATTTTATTTTATTTTACAGTTCTTTTTTAACCTCTACTTATTTGATCACACCCACCAAGCAAAGAAAAAAATAGGAAGGGGAAGGGAATGGGGACTTGTCCCTGGACAATATTAAAGTCTGTTTTCAATCAAAATGATTTTTTTTTTCTTTCCCCAAGGTCAGTGCTCCTCCTGCTCTCCAAGCCCTGCTTCCTCCTCCCCTTTTCTGAGCTCTACCGCCAAGTTATTTTTTTAAGGGTTGTGACAAGAGACTTTGCAGACTTCAGATCTTTGATGTCATAAAGTGCAATAAGATATATGAGAAATATGAGGACAAGGAAAATATAAAGGTCTCAGGCCTGGCTGCTTTTGTAACATTTTCCACTGAATGCTAATTCTAACACTTACAACAATAATATTAAATAATACAGCAATAAACCAGAATAATAACAAAATGTTAGAGATTTAGAGCAATATGAAGAAAAAATAGATTATAGAGTAATTGAATAGCAAAGAAAATGTGGGAATTAATCCAAGTTTTCATTTAAATTTCTGACAGAATCTGAAAAGAACAGCTTTTAAGACCAAAACCAGACCTTAAACTATATGCTTCTTCAACCTCCTGTCTAACAAATCTTGAAAATATCATCCATCTTTTTCAAAGGTTAAGAAATAGTAATTTAATTTCTCATTTCTAATCATTATGTTTTAAAAAATGGGGGAGGGAGGAATGAAAAGACACAAAAGAGTTGATGTAATTTTTCCCCAGTGCTAGAATTTACAGCTGTAAAATTTGGATTCTTTGGATCCCCCCCATATTTGTCCAGCTACTATAATAGAAGCAACAACCTGCTCCTTACCATGCAGTCCCAAAAAGTTATACCTGGGAAGATCTATTGCATGTAATTTGCAGGAAATCAACCTCAGACCCTTATCCTAATCCAAGCAATTTGGGAACTTGTGGATAGGCTCTCATTCTGTACCTGACATCAATGGAAACACACCTGAATCCTACCTCTTGCTTGAAAGCGTTCACCAGCCCCGCAGGGCAGAAAAGTTGTGGATATCAAAGACACTATGGATGGATGACCCCAAATCTACTTCTGTAAAGAGCAGGTGAAATAATGTGCAAAAACCCAAAAACATGGCTGTGAATCTCTCCACATACTGTGTGTGTGTAACTGTAAATTAAGATTTCTGTTTTCCTTATGCTAATAATGTCAAACCAACTGTATGAGGGTGGGAATCGTATGTGTTCCCATCCTAATTGATGCCACTCGAGTTGCTATCACTGACATGTTGAGGGGTGCTCTAGACTAAACAAGAACTTCCTTGGATATTGAAGGAGTTATGGCAAAAGTGGTGGATATATTTCATGTTTAACTAGGCTATTCCACTGGTCTATATAGCCTACTAATGTGTCTTTTCTTCAGTTGTGACTGTGGGCAAAATTGTCTTAAACTGACAATATGCAATCACAAAGTGATATTGCTATATAAATTGCTGCATATAACATCTCAGATGTCTGGACATATATTCGGACATAGATACAAAATGAAAGAGAATAAAACACTTTTCAACATGAAAAATAGTGATTTGTGCTTTAGCAAGTAGTCTTTCATACCCAAAAGAAGGAAAAGGTGTAGTATTTTTGAGCTCCTTTCTCTAATTAATAAAGCAAATGAAAAACTATGTGTGATCAACTGTAATCCTTTTTAGGAGATATATTTTAGTGAAAGAAAAAATTTCAAACACACACACTTTCCAAGTGTCTCACAGAATATTACAATTTGGAAGGAACCTCTGAAGCCAGATCCTCAGATCAGAGGAAGACCTAAGCAGATCAGATAGCCTGAATCTCTAATGACGTAGTAGAAATCATCAGTATGACTTTATCTCTCAAAATAGCTCAATTTGCACATCATTCCTGGTTTTGAATCTAGTGCCACTTGGCCTCACTGCAGTCTGTAATGTGCCAGTGCTGAGACCTCCCTAGCAAGGAGCAGGAGACCAGCACTGGCTCTGAGAGGCTGCTCCATGTCACCATCAGAGAGAGGAACTGCCAAGCTACCTTAGCATTGCTCACTCAGAAATGACAATTCTTTCAGCTTTAGATATATAAATTGCAAGTGAAGTGGTTTCTTCAGGCTCCTCTTTAGTTAGTCAAGAAAAATTGGTCCATCTGAGAGACTTTAGATGTCAGCTTTAGGATCTCACGAGCCGCATCTTAAAGCTCCTCTTTTTCTCCCCTGGTTCTAGGGGTGGTACCTGGTGTGGTACCTGTAACACAGCAGAGACATTCATCTGATTATATAAGGGTATCCACAAGACACGTATCTTTATCACTTCCCTAGCTAGGCACTTTTATAGTCAGCAGAACAGAGGACATGATTCAACTCATTCTAAAGCAGATGTCTGCACAGGTAGATGAACTACTTACAAACTATACTGGTTAAATTTCTGCTGATAAGAAAGTGAGACAAAAAATATAGATGCATGAAATTAATTGGTTATCCTATTTTCATTTTCTAAATTTTATCAGATATATTACAGTCCATACATCTGGAATGTTACTGAGGTCTGGACAAGATATGCTTGTAGGCTGAGTCAGGAACTGTCTCAGACAAATGTCTTTTAAGACATTAAAATTTCAGTTTTACAACCAAGATAGAAATCTCACTAAAAATTCTTGACAGCCTTAATTGGGAAAATGCTAATTGAGCTGCACATCTTGTTCAGGTATACTTTTTTTTTTAATGTTAAAGAAATGAACCTCTTGCAGATTTAACTGATTCTCAAGAAAGTAAGTCAGAAGTCCTTACAGAAAGCCCAGAATGTGACTGAGGCGGGAAACAGCCACTGTAACTCTCACAGTTGTCATGATTTTTTGCAGCTTCCACTCCTAATGCATTAGAGTTGTTTCTGCTGACTGGAATATTTGGATACAACTCACTTAAAGTAGGGATTATTTTCTTATTCTCATTCTCATGAAATAGAAAGAACTCCACAAAACACTGCTTGTTCCTTCGACGTCTTGAGGAGTAACCAAAACATGTATGGCAGAGAAAGGGAGGAGGTTATTCCTGCATGCAGTAGTTCTAAGAGTAGTCCTTATTTCTTCTTGAACTCCAAATACTTAAGAGATTAGTTTAAGCCATGAAGAAGTAAGGAGTGCTTTGGTATGGTAATAGCAAGAATTGCACAAGATTAACTTCTGAGTATGGTGGTTTTGAATGTGGGAAAAAAAGAAATTCAGGTTAAACCAAAAGGAAATAAAAACGCACCTCAATAAAGCTGAAGCTGTGAGATTCTGGCTCTCAAACCTGCCCACAGAATGAACTTTTTTTAAATAAAGTGCCATAGGATGCTGCCAAATTTCACTTCCTGGAGAAAGGAAACTGAAGTAGAAGCTGAGACACTGCTTTAACCTAAAAGTTTGGACTGTGTTCTGATTCCATAAAAGCTAATTTGCTCAGCAGCTGCTTTCTCCTGAGCTCATTCAGCTTTATTTATGACTGCAGCATTACCTACAACAACAGAAAACAAAACCCACATCAGAATAAAACTGCTGTTTAGGGGAAGATGTTTAAGATACTGATCTATTTCTTAAGAATTTGGGTAACTTTCATATGAATAGGTAGGCATTTGTTAGTGGCTTTTCATCGAGCAACTTTATTAGCTTTTTATGCTATTTAATGTTATGATAAATGACTTACCAGAAGTTATTAATTAAAGAATTAAAGACTCATTACTTGTTAGTAATGGGGCATATGGAAGAGGGAAAGGAGTAGGACTTTATTATTAACAAATTTCAGGGAACAGTGAGTAAATTGGATAAACAGAGGAAATATACATCTGGCTGCTCCCATTTGTTGTATAAATCATTTGACAGTTTATTCTTGTTGCAGGAATCCTATAAATACTTGTGTATATCCAAATATTTTAACACACTTGTATTGTGGGCTGGTGGTAAAAATAATCCTTTCCATAGCCAGCTTTATGAAATCAGGGCTTTCTCAGAGCTTCTGAGTGTACATCTGTCTGTACTTAGCCACACATCAAACCCACTGTGTGAATGGTCATTTCACTTTGCTGCGCTTTTAATAGTGGTGATTCCAAGTGATTTGCTCATTAGTGGGCTGATTATACTGTGTCATAGTGAGAGAAGAAGACGACCCTCAGTGTCAGTGACCTCTCTGCTCACCTCCTGTGTCACACAGGAGGTGCTCTGAACTTTCCACTGTTCTACCATGGGCTGGTTTATCTCATGTTTATCCAGAAGCTGGGGCTGCAATTAGTGACCAGGGTTTCATTTGCTCTCACCTGCCTTGAGGTCTATAATGCATCTGGTTTCTAGGTTCCCATTAGTCATTACCTGGATAAAATAGGAAGTTGAAGGTTTAATTAATCTCATCAGAAATTATGTCTAAATGTAGCCAGAGGAATTTGCTCCTGAATGCTACTGATAATAGTGTTAGATTTCATTTAGCTGTAATGGGAACCCAGATAACCTGTATGGATAGATACTGATCTCACAGATGTTTTCAGTCAGGAGGATGGAATCTCACCATGTTTTTTATATGCTAATGTTTTCAGATGGTGCCTATAGTGGCCAAACAGTTCTTTTGCAGTGTAAATGTGGGTTAGTTGAGAATGCATTGGAAGTAACCCAATCTGATGAGGTCTTGAAATACTGTCAAGTTCACTCTCTGAATGGAAGCTTTGGTACAATGTAGGAAAACAACTATTTTGGATAGCTCTTTCTCCAGATGACTTCTGCATTGTGCTTTTCCTGTCTTTTAAGAATGTTTTCTTGCTCTAAGTTCTACCTAAGTATGATGCTCAGAAAGCATTACTTTACTGCTCTCATAAAGTAGAAGCAGTTCTGGTCACACACAGAAGCAGAGTCTGTCTATGGGGCCAATGGGTGGTTTAGACCTTCCTTTAGGTCCTTTAGGACTTCCAGTCAGGGATGTAAAGGAGAGAGGTGGAGAGAGAGTCCCTCAGAAGCCTGTTGGGACTCTGCTTTAAGCAAATGAGTGAGTAGATTTCTAGGGGATTCTGTAGGGAAAATTGAGATGTGTGAATAAAATCTCCAATGGAAAATCCAACCAGATCTTAGAATTCTGCTGAAGCTCACAGTCAAAGAGACCTGCTTGATAATGATTTATAATGAACAAAGTTATAAAAATGTAGTCAAAGAAATCAGCATAGATTTTGATCTTTGTCCAAAGAGAGAGAGAGACTGTTGCTTGATGCTGTTTCAACAATGTGATGGAAAGGAGAATGCTGGGCCATACTGGACATACCCCACCACAATATTATTAAAACTTTGGGAAAAAGGCTAACAAGATCAACAACAGCTTGAATACACTGAAATCTGAAAAATCCATCGGGTTTACATTTTGTCTAATTACCCAGCATGTCAGCTAGGACAAGGAGGAATTCTGTGTTCAGCAATGGAAATAATTTCTGGTCACTGGGAAACATTTTAGCCATGTCTCTTCCTCACAATCAGAAACTTTCATGTGTCCAGCTGAACCATTCCATTCGTTGACAATTTCCAAGTACATCTATATGGAGGGGGAAAAGTGTGCACAGTAAAAGCTCAGAGATTAATTACTAATAAGAAAATAGGTCTTGAAGTCAGTGCTGAACACCAGTGAAAATATCATCTCACATCCAAATCAAAAGGGGTAAAAATTGTGTATAATATACTAAAAATTACAAGAAAAAGTTTTACTAGTTGTATGGGTCCACAGATTGCCTATAGTTGAAATTAGTCTCAGAATGGGACAGTAGGAGAAAAAGTACAATGGTGTAAACTGACTTATGTTTAAGGAGATGTTGACTGTAGTAGTAGAGGCTTCAAAATGAGACTACCACCAGAGTGGGTGGGAAATTGTGACTAGTGTCCATAAAATCATGAATGTTTCATGGGGGAAGTAAATAATAAAAAATAACCAGAGTTTTCATAGTTAAAAAATAACTATCAGAAGGTACTGAATGAAATAGTCAGGCAGAAGGTTTAAACTGAATGTGATGAAGAGCTACTTTGTAGTAAAATTAATGGTTAAACTATTAATTTTGCTAGAAAATATTGTGTAGGTCAAATATTAATTATTAAACATAATCTGACAAAAAAGCTACTGCTTGGAAATTTCATAGATTGGTGGAGACTTTACAAAGAGGAGGGTACTATTCTACTACCTCATTGCTCAGATATAAATTATCTTTCTAAGCATCTGCTGTTAATGCTAATAGAGATAAATAACAGGTTAGATATGCCTTTGATTTGACCTCTTATGCCTTCATTTCCTATTATATTCTCTTGCCCTGACTGCCAGATCTAGGCCTTCACCCAGAGTAGGAAAAGGAAAGAGTGTGAATATCCCAGACCTGGCTATATCAAGCAGAAGAACCTGTATTATTTAGCAGGATGTATGTGGTAGGATTTAGTCCTTAGCTGGTTTCATAAAACAGTAGTGGAAGTGAACAAAATGCATATAACCAATGAAGAGTGTTGGTAGGAACACTGAGAAAATAAAAGGGGAAACAATATTTCTCTCAGTTATTTTTGTTGATTCTATGTATTTTAATGTCTTTAACCAGAGAAGACATCCCGCCAATGTTCTTTCCAATCTAAAGTGAGTCCTTAAAATTTTTAATTTGGAAGGCATACCAATTCTTTGGAGATGTTTGAAATAAATGTATCCAAGCTCTTTCAGTGGAACATATTCCCAAAGCATTTTGTTGCTAACATTGTTGAGTCCTGAAAGATGCCAACTAGGGATTTTAGGGAGCCCAGCCTTCCTTGACAAGTCAAGACATAATAAGAATAGTTGAACAATTAAACATCTGTTTTACTGTGATTAAGTTATGTCACACTCTTCTTATGCAACAACTAAAAATATTTGATCCCCTGTATATTTTGATTGTGTTTACTAAGTTAGTTGCTTTTCATCTCTCTGTCATTCAAGCACAGACAAGAACAGGCATGGGAAACAGGATTTCAGTGCAAGCAGAGCAGAAGAGAACAAAAATGTTGTTGCTGGAATGCCAGAAAGCATTGGTTAGATGTTAACTATACCAGAGAGATGGGTTTAGTGAAAAAATGTGCCTTTGACTCAGGGAATGGTGAGGCCTAAGATTATATTTAGCCAAGGTAAATTCAAAATAATTCTAGAAAGTTGTACTGGAGAACGTTTGATAGCCTGTTTGAAGACTGTCTTGCTGAGAGCATTTTTTTCTTGTATATCTGGGCAGGAAAAGATGGGGCTGAGAGAAGATAGTTGTGAAAAGGGAAGAACTCTGAGCTTTAAACAATCATCAAGATGGATGATGCTGGAAATCTAAAGGTTCAAAATCAGATTTATTATTATTATTATTATTATACAGCTTTTATAAAGCTCTATAAACAAATAACTTTTTTATTTTTAAATAAATATTGCAAAATAGAACAATAAGGTATTGGTGATCTTTGTGCAGGATGGGAAGATATGAAAGGAATCAGATTTGGCACTACTGCAAATTCTCCACATTAAATAATTAATAAAATTATGCAATAAATCAATACTTTTCCTTTTGAATCTTCCCAGAAAACTTGACACAAGTAACTGTTTTGCATGTTTGGAAAATGTGCTACATGCCGGATTTGTCCCTGGGTACTATTAAGGTGCCATAAAAAATGGCTCATATTGCACAAACCCTGAGCAAGCACCATGCTCATCTGAGGAGTCTGACTGACATGTGGAGACCTTACCTGAAAAATATTTAAGCTGAACATGATTTTTCAACCCACTGGGTGCCAAGATTACCATCCCCTTAGCAGAAATGGTGGAACAGTGAGCATCCCCAAAGCTCATTAAAGCAAAAAACCTAGAGAAAAGCAAACATGCCTTGTCAATGCCTCCAATAAGAGATCAGTGATACACATGTGCACACGTGCACACACATGCAAAGAAGAAAGTAACGAGTCTTTCCCTCTTTCAGTATGAAGATGCCCAACAACACCACTCATCTGTCTGCAAGACTTTGCCTCCTCAGTTATTTTCTGGGTTTTACCAATAATGTGTCATTAACTGTAAAGATTATAGGAAGTAGAAATATTTCTGACATCCCGTTAGCCTATCTTCCCATATAAACTCCTTAAATTTCTTCTCACCTCCCCGGTGAATGGAACACATGCTGTAGCTACAGGCTGGTGAAACAGACCACTTTCCTAAAGCTGATATGAATCCCAGAAAAGCCACAGGTTACAGCTGATTCAATATGTCATTGTAGCATTGACTGGAGTCTGGAGTGGGATGTTCTTACGTATCTCAGTGACCAAGAGAAGTGATTCAAGCCCACAGGTGATGCAGAGGAAGGGTTCACCTCTAGTAAAGAAGCTGGAGAAACTCAAAAAGAGGAACTACTGAACAAGCAGAGGTTCAATCTCATGGGGTTTTTCAACCTAGTGAAAACAAAGGTGGTAGGGAAACGACTGCAGTCCCTGAGGAGCAGAGAAAGAGAACTGAAAGGACAAGAGTTACACAGGAAATGCATATGAGCCAACCACATATAAATTTTGGCAGGAAAAACAGGAACTACAGATTAGAAAAGGAGTTCAGGGTATTGTTTAAGAGGAATGCATTTGTTTTAAGTGAGATCCTCACATTCTTAAGAAAGACTTGCTGAGGTAGTTGCTGGCAATATGTGAGAATCATGGTCGTTTTGACCAAGAATGTCTTATCTGTTCTGATCCACAGGGGATGTCTTTTAACACTCTAGTCGCGTGGACATTGTGCATCTATATAAATCAGTTTTGCTTTTGGCATATCTTTTCCTCTCCAGCCCCTCACATTGTCTCTCCTAGCTTGTAAAGGTCTTTATAAAGGTCTTTAGAATAGAGGCTGTCCCCTTAGATACTTAGCTGGAACTTATTCTTTTAGTTATTTTTTCCCTGAATACTGTTTTAAAAGAATACTCTTAATACTATAATATTCATTACACTGAATGCAGCAAAGAACCAGAACTTAAGTTTTCCATGTGGTCCTAATTCTGAGCTACTGTGCAAGTGACTTCTTTTAAGTCCTCATGTTCTGTTTGTTTGTTGTTTTTTTTTGTTTGTTTGGTTGGTTTTTGGTTGTTTTGTTTCTGATTTTGTTTGGGTTTTTTTGTTTGACTGATTTTGGTTTTTTGTTGCTTTTTTGCTGTTTTGTTTTGTTTTTTAAATTCAGTTCACTAAAACAGTCAGTTGCTCCATTTCATACCCAATCATGTGGTCTTTGCAGATGCCAATCATAATTTTTCCTTTCTGAAATCAGGAAAACAGTTATCTTCCTTGAGCTGCAGGGTGTATCTTCATTTCTCTGTGTGCATGTTTGCTTTCAAATAGAGGATATGACCAACCAAAGAGGCCAGGTCACTCATATTCAAGGAGCCTTATGACCTTCTACAGTTTCTCCTTTCTGGTTTAGGTGGCAGCAGGATAAAGACACCACAGGGCAGCCTCACTGGACAAATACTCACTATGTGTGTGTCTGCACATGGAGATAGATTCATTGACCATATATAATGAGAATTATAGCTTATTACACATAGGAGGTTCCTAGGGGAATACCTTAGTCTAGGAGGAACTCTCTTCACTCTTTCTTCAGCCTCTCTCCATTCACTGGTGGTTGTACTTGCTCTGAGCTGCTGCTGCTGCTGAACTTGTACTGGAATGAGAGCACAAAAATTATTTACTTCCCCTCAAACCTGGATCATACAAAAAAACCTATGGAAATAGGTCTATATACAAAAAATTTAAGCAGCCAGCTGTAAAAAGTAATTAAAGTGGTAGTCTAAATCACAACATAGTGCACAGAATTTTAAATAGCCTCTCTCTGTGTATTCCTGCTCTGTAGCTATTCACACTCACTTGTTGGTTCTTTTAACGACATATTAAAACATGCCTCTTCTGCAGAGGCTGTCTTCATACAGAGATTAATTCCATTTCCTCAAAACTCTTCACTTTTTACTGGAGAGGGACTGATACTTTACTTTACATCCCAACAAAACTATCTCCCAGAACTAGATCTTTGGGAAATATGGAGAAGAAGCATAATCATAATATTTTCTGAAAGAGCAGCCTCTGAAAAAATCTCTAAGTACTCCAGGCTCTGTTTCCCATTCATATCCTAGCCATACCGATGACAGTAGATAACCTGTGGACCAGACCTAGTAACAAAGCCAGCTGGTGATGTATTGAACTTTTTGGTGTGTGGACACTGCTTGTTGGGAATTTTTTGTTAGCAAAGAAGGTGAATCTTACTTTCAGAATTGCCACAGACCCATGCACAGATGGTAGGTAGACTACTGGCAGATGTAGGCTTAAACAATAAATTTCACTTTTCCTTAGTAATGCCACATTGGTCCACATCCCTACAACTAGTTAACTCATGGGTTAGATTCAGTTACAGTGATTGACAAAGCAGTAAATCAGAGAATCTCACCTCCATGAACATCCTTAAGGAGTCCAAGAACGCGGCATTGTCATTTCAGCTCCATCACATGCTTGTCTTTGTTTTGCTTTTCTTTGCATTTTTTTGTTAAACTCTTATCCTGGTATTAATTTAATCCCATTTTGGTTTAACTCACTTTATGTCTTCTGTCTGCATGTAGATACCACTTGAACCCACCAATGTAATCTCAGCTCTGGTCACTTTGGGGTTAATCCAAGGCATTTTGGTCAGGCAGTAGCTGCCACAAAGCCTTCCTCAAAATTTGCAAACATGGAGCTAATATTTTTACAGTCATTGCTGAGTCTCTGCTGGTTGTAATCCACAGCGATGCACCTGGATGCAATTGTGCTTGGTTAACTAAACCTGACATATGGGTTTCACTTGGTGGGGGCTCCACTTGTTTCATTGTAAAGATTAGAGTGATTCAGCATTCATGAGAAAATGTGGCAACAAAAGGTTAGCTGAACAGTGCTAGGAGTGGAGCCATATTGAGAGCAATTGAAGGAGGAAATGGCCTGGATTTATTGTCTGCATTAAAGGTATTGTGGGTCCCATGGATACCAGGAGTGTCATGGAGACACAGCTAATAGGATTTTTATTGGATTATTGTTGGGCTGTTGCACCTGCTTCAGAAGGGGACACTGCAGTTGGCTTTCTGGCACCCTCCTTAAACAAGGAAGAAGAGAGTAGTTATGGTAGCTGGAAGGTCCAAATTTATTTTTTAAGGACACTTCTACAACTGTCTCAAAGCCATTTCAAACAAGCCAGCTCCTCATGAGCATTTCTTCTGTCTCTTTACAAATGCTCCTGCATAGAAAATATATTTCCTGAATTAAGTTAAGACACTAAGGACCTCACTTACAAGTGTCTGCTTTCCACAGTCCAGGTTTAGGTTAGATTTTCTTTGAATTAACTTGGAGGAAGGTTGCCTTTTAATTTATTTTGTTTTTAAGTTGCAGTTCTGGTTCATGATTTCTGGCTGTTTTCACTGTAACATTGAGCAAATCATTTGTTCTCTCATTTCTCCTGTCTCTGGTGTGTAAGATAATAACAGATTTCTTCTCTTTAGCAAGATTTGGATTTCCTTTTCTGGTGTCTCTATTTCAAGATTTTGATTCAAGGTTCAAGATGGGTGCCCAATGTGGTCATCTCAACCCTTGCAGATCTGATCCGCAGTTTGCCTCAATATTTCACATTCAACAAACCATTTCACATTTTTCTTTTTATTTATTCAAAGAAACCAGAGCACATTTTATTCAACAAAGTACTGAGCTGATGGGAAAAAATAGGGAGTTCCCATCACCATTTAATTTTCACCTCTGGCTTCTCAGGAAGCTGAACTTTAGGGAACCTTGGAAGTCATCTAACTTCAGCTGTCAAGCTAAACATATCTAGAGTGTTTATCTGATTTAGGGGCATTTTATTAGTTTTTAAGTAAGTTTAGATGAATAATTAGTAACAGGTGATCTCATGAACTATATCTCATTCCTTTGTGCAACAGTTAATTGCAAAGGGAGTAAAATTATTCCATCCAGGACCTAACCCAAAGCTCTCTGTAGTTAATGGAAGAAAATCAATGCAACCTGGATTAAGACATAAAATGTATTTTATTGAATAAAGTTGGTCTTGTAATTCATTCACAAGAACCCATTCCTAAGATCATCCAGTCATAGAGAAGTTGTGCTTTAATATGTATCTATAATGTATGTTGTATTTCTGTGCCCATGTATGAAGATGCTATAACTATTTTACGTAAATTTCCTTTATAAAGACAGCCTTCCTGTGATTTTCTGTTAGGTTCTTGCAAATATGTTACTTACATCATTTGCTTTAAAGGTATTGCTTTAAAAATTATGTTTTTCAGTTAACACTTGTAGGTAAAAAAACAAGACCGTGAATCTCTGAAGTCAGATACTTTAACCTCCAAATGAATAATGACCTCTCATTTTTATCATCAAGGATTACAGTCAGTGGCTTCTCTAATTTTTTTTTTCTGTCTCTGCTTCTCTTTTTACCTAGTGGATTATGCTACACTCACCTTAAGGCATCCTTATCAGAAATATCCTTTTGCACACAAAGAATAGCGATGGGTAAAATTTAACAGAAAGACTTTAGCTGAGGAAGTGCTTTCATTGAAATACTGTCAAAGAGCATACTTGCTTTGATGACATTTTATCTATCACGGTATAGTATTTACACTGAAACAAAAATAGATTTTCATAATTAAAAAAAAATGAGGGAAGATAATTTATCTTTCAGTAAGATAGGAAAAAAAATGCTTTCTGCAGCTGCTTTATGAATATACAGGTGTCCTAATATTACTCTCTCAGGTATCTAACTTTTAAATCTTGGTAATTCAAATCCTAATTTGAAAATTTCTCTGTCTCAGTTCTTCTACCTGGAAATTGCAGAGCATCTGAAACCTGTACCCATTGTCTCACTAATGTGCTTATAAAATTAAGGAGCAGACTTGAAGATGTGATGGTAGAAGACAGTTAAGACCTAATTAGCCAAGCAAGAAATCTGTTCCCAGTTTATTAGAGGAAAAGAGATGGTTGACTGGGTAAAGGGAAGAGGACAATGTAGTGAATTATCTTGTAAGTGCTCTACCTCAGCTATGAAATTATTAGGATATGGATTGTATCTTTTAGTGTGCCATCTAACTCATTCAGAGGAGACCAAACAGAGAAGCTGATTTCATTTAAGTTGGAAAGGTAAAAATATGACTGTAATAATTCAATTAGACTGTTATGGGAAAAGCTCATGGAGCTCCTGTACCCCCAGGGATGTGTTTGGTAAGGTTGGTGCTGCCATAGACATTTCTATATTTCACTCCTTCACTGAGTGTGTGCAATCTCTGTGCCTTCAGACACTCTCTTGGGGTAGGTAGTATAAGGAAAAACTGCAAAAGGAAGAAGAGGAATATTTACCAGGATAAGATAAACCTGGCTCAAAAGATCTGAAAAGAGTGATTGCTGGTACTCCATGCAATGTGTGTGAAGTTAGTGTTTGTGAAATCTTCCAGTTTAATATCTCTAGAGGATAGTTTTATTTACTAGCCATTCTGGAACCTCCTCCAAAAAGAGCAGGAGAATCCTGCCAAAGTGTTTGCTCTGGTCAAGGACACAGTATCACAAGCTGAAAATACAGAATTAGAGACACACTCATCGTGAACACCACAGCAATACACCACCATGCATTGATACAAATGTGTTTAAAACTTTGTTTTTGACAAATTTTTTTTTTCCAAGCTCTCTATTTTCTTAGCTGAAGTTTCAAGTTTTGGTCATTTCATTCCTGCAATTCCCAATATAAATAATAAGTCTATTATCAGGAAGCATATACATGTAATACTTGTAATGTTGCCCCTGAGAGAGTAGAATGGTCATTAACAAAACATAGTCATTACATTCATGGTCCTCTATGGCATCAGCCCAAGCTTTGTGAGAGTGTTCCTCCCATCAGTTGAAAGATCATTCAAATTTCGGACAGTTTCCAGGATGAAACCCATGAGTTCAAAGTGTTTGTCTTGACAATTGCTGCTGATTCCAGTGTTCCTGTTCCTAGGTATGAACAACCAAATGCCTCACTGCTCATGATGCAGGATATGCTTCCAGAGACAATACTAATAATGCCCCAGAAGAAGCAGACATACAAAAGAATAAAATCCATAAGCATACATGACACTAATTATTTTAACCCAATCTTCTGACATCTAAAAGAGTAATATTTATAGGGCACTTCATTCCACTCCAGCAAGGTGTCTGCATGATTTTGGATGTCTGTTTCTCCAGCCATGACAGAGGAATCTCAGATGTCAGCTTCTGAATTAGAAAGCTAGATACTGAATCCAAATCTGGGTGACATCAATCCCAGTTTATAAATTGGAATATAAACTCGATGTAGCTACTGGGGTCAAAGAAGTTTGTCACACATGTCTTCATCATACATATTCTTTTTGGAAAGCATTGGGTTTAGATGTTTGTCTGCTGTGCAAAACAGCAACATAAAGACTCTTGACGATCAGTGTAAAATATGTATCAAATAATGGATCCAGTACTTTCTAAATTTTCAGAATACAGTGTAGTCTTCCCAGTCACCCCCTTCCAAAGCCCATGAGCTTGTACCATCCTGTGGAATCGGCCAGTAAACCAGCTTGCCAGTGGTCAGCACAGTGGCATTTCTCATCTTAAGACCAGGACACAAGAATATGAACTGCTACAAGTAACAACCAGCTCAGTTTCACCTGGGCTAATGAAATAAATACAGCACAGATGTGAAGTGGATTTTAACTGGTAGTTTGAAAAAAACCCAAAACAACAACAACAAAAAAAAATCCCCAAACCCACAAACCAACCAACCAACAACAGCAAAAAAATTCCTCTTTTATATTTGTCATTCTCTGGAGTAAAAATTCGATATATAGTCTAAGACATTTCTTACAAAACTAAAATTATGTTAAGAAATCTTGTGTTGAAGTTAGATTTCTTGAAAGATTCAAAAAGGCTCATGAACTCTGAGAAATACAGGCAAAGTACTGTGCCACTTCTGAAAGCAAAGGTTATGGATATAGTTATTGTGATCAGAACTATTCGTGTACATTCTCAAACATTTTTATTATCTCATCATTTATTTGTAAGTGAAACTCACAGCTATGCCTTTCATGGTTTTAATTTTAGTGTTGTTAGAATGGTGCTCACCTGAATTTTACATGGCATGTCTGACTCACAGACAGTATGAAAGAAAGTGAATTGAAAAAATATGAAAAGAGACATACAGAAAAAAAAATTACAAGGATCAAAACACAAACGGTGTTATAGATTAGATTTGAGTAGACCTCTGAACTTCCAATCACATCAACTTTAAACTTTTTAGCAGTTTCTCTAAGATGCATTTGTTGGTTACGCATGGTTTTAAAAATCTTAAATATAGCTTTAAAACCATAGCATTATTAAAATGCTATCATGGACAAAGTTATGTGTAATATTAAATAAGAATATCTTAGTATGGTCAGTGAAAATTTATTCAATTACTTCTAAAAGTTAAACAAAATATTTTTCATTTTACTCCTAAGGGTAAAAACCCCACTATTTTGTACAATGTAGGAGGAAAATAGAACTTCATGATTCAAGGAAATAAATAAGATGGTGAAATTTTTGCCTTTCTAAAATAGACCTTCAGGTTCTCTGAGCTCATAAAAGGTCAGCTGCATGCTTTTTCCAGTGATCACATACAATCTTCGTCTTCAGAACAAGAATATCCTTTTAAACAGTGCTGCTTAAATTACATAGCAATATCTGTCAGATTTGTTATTTTATTGGAGAAATCACTGCTGCTCACTGAGCAACATTTTTGATAAATAGAACTAAATCTGTGTAATTAGCTGAACACTTCATTAGATCATTTGTTGACCAAATCCCTTGAATTCTGTTAACAGACATATTAGTGAAATGACATAAGAGAAGCATGACATTGAAGGCTTATTGCTGAGCAATAGATGAAATGGCTCAAATGAACAAAGCAGATGCCTGTATTTTTAACTTAAAGTTAATGTGACCGTGAACTGAATTTCAAGTTCAGAAAGGTTTGGTTGACTCATCCTTCCTTCTTACCTCAGAGTTGTTTTTCATTCCTCTCCATTTCTCAGTTTCTGTAAAAACACATGCACAGAGAAACTCTGCAGAATCCTTTAGACTGCATATTCTTTTACAAAACATATGACTTTCATCCATATTTTGAAAAACAAAAAAAATCAGCTAGTTTCCTGCATATCAGTCTTTTGCTGGGCACATTCATTTGTTCTCCTGTCTCTGATTTGAATGTTCAAGGAACTATGCACAGGGTCATTTTCTCTCCCCAAGTACTGATTTCTGCTCAGATTATTTACTTTCTTTTCACCTTGAATTAAAAACATTGGATATGAGCTTAGCACCGCAGAAGTGTTTGTTTATAAGCATATGCACTCATTGTGAAATGTGCTTTGACAGCCCCCTGCTAAGGCTTTTCCCAGATTAAGGAATCATAAGCAGCTTTGGACTGCTTGACCCTGCTGGTTCATCATTTATGATATTCAAAACATGTACATGGCCAATTTGAGTTTATCTAAACACTTAAGAAGAAACTCTTCAATTAAAGATCATATTATATGACACTGACATTAACTCTCTTACTAGTTCCGTATTGCTAAATCACCATCAGATGCTGGAAAAAGTGCTCTTCATAAAAAACCTCAAACCATTGTATTTGCAGCAGATCTTTCTTAGAACTCACTTTTCTCAGCCTTGAAAGGAAAAATTGGTTTGCTATCAAATGTTCCAGCAGGATTTCGCTGCATTTTTCCTTGGGATGTAATTTCCAAATGCCCCAGGTTCAATGGAAAGAAAAAAAATATTAAATATAAAAAGGAATGATATCACATTTTTTCCATATCAATCACACAGAAAGCTTTATCATTTTAGCAAATGATGCTATATAGTCTTTGCATCACATCAGAGACTAAAGCAATAAATTCACTGGGGGATATTTACAAGGGTACCCAGGCTGAATTGAGATGTGCTCTAGTCCTTTTTCTAAATTGTCACATTTACTGCCTGCTGTAGAAAAGGGAAGCCACCAATTGATTTCTAATTCTGCAAACCCCAGGGTGTAAATGTGATTAGCAGTAATTGGAGAAGTTCAGCAACTGTTAGTTTCTCCTCTCTTTGTTGTTTTTCCTGTTTAAAATATTAACAAAATGCGTATGTAGGCCAAAACTGACTCCAATGCAGCTGAACAAAGGATACATATTTAATCAGAGCTGTGGGATCCTGATGTGGTTGTCTGAAACAAATGTGACATGTGCTTCCCCTCAAAAAAAGCCAGGCAGCTAATAAACAGCATCAGTATTTTGTTGTAATGTTCATTGTCTACATGTTGTTGAGTTTAATGGCACTACACTATGTAAAAAAGCCAGAAGTACACTGCTAAATTTGTCTTTCCCAGTTGGCTGTCCCTGAGGAGATTATAATGTAAGCAATGGCTTTGTTTGTTGCATGCATAAGTGTGCACATGCTCCTAAGTTTTAAGTCCTAAAGAAAGGTGGTGAGAAGAGATGTTAACCCCTGCATGGCTGAGCATCTCCTTAGAATAAAGCAGTTTTTACAGAAGCATCAAGTAATTATGGGAAATACAGGATTCAAACACCAACTACCTATTATCTTGGTTTTGTACTTCTAGACAAGATTCTTCTCCATCCATATACACAGAGATTTGCTAACACTTTTTAGTAAGGAAATAACTCTTTTATTGCATCTCTACAAATCAGCCTATATTTACCTTTAGTCCCTATAAATAAATATTTTTTAAATAACCTAGAACCAGGCAGTCTGCATGCACAACAGTGTGCAGTGCAACTCAAAATGCTTTGAGCATTTCATGTTACCAGCTGGAAGCCTTAGTTAACACAGAATGGATAGACCACTCTTACACAGATAAAGCAATGTTAGATGGATCTTATCTCTAACACTTTTGAAGCCAAAATCTTGTTTGGGAATGCCTGAAAAAAAGCTTCATAAATTAACACAGATGTTGACTGAAAAGACAAAAAGATGCTCTGTGGGAACAGTTTTTCACAGTGATGTCCTGAAGGCATCTTCCCATGGAGTAGTGGTGGGGTTACATGATGCTTATCATTTGGAAAGCCAAAGAACACAGTAGTGTCAGATGCCTCGTTCTATTTTGAAATGCTAGAAGATTGCCTGAGGTAGACACATTCATGTTTGGAATTTATACATTTATATCATCCTGAAAGATCATGGGTGTTGCAGCAAAATAACCCAAATTAGAACCCTTGGGAAGCCACAGACATTTTGGAAGCAGAGTCCCACCAAAGCTATCTGGCCCTGAGATGCAGAAATCATCCTGGAGAGTTAGCATCAGATTGTAATCCTCTTTACCAGACAGGGAGCCCCAGTCTACCAGTCTCACAGGAGGTTAGGAGTAAAATAAACTGCAATCTAATAATCCCAAAGATTGATGTGATTGATGAGTTTTCTGTCTGTAACAAGAAAACAGGATCAAAAGGCTTTGTATAACTCACCATGCACATCATCTGATGATTGAGAGATTTGGGGAAAAAGAGATCTGGTTGTTCAGACACTGAAATTCCCATAGTTTGGGAATATCTTTCCCTCTTGGATTGACCCAGTAATTACCTCCTTTGTAAAAAGAGTAACAGTACATAAGCAAAGCTTTTATGTCTGCTTGATGCTATTGACTTGCTCTGCTCTAATGAAAGCTGGCAAAGTTTGTGAAACAGAACTTAGATGCCACCCTCAGCATAGACATGGTGTCCATAGCAGTATGAAGATTCAGATGACACAGAAAATGATCTGCATCCCATTTTGAGATGGGATAGATATCTCCAGATTCCAGTCCTGCCACTTTTTGGATATCTATAAATTTATTTTGTCATTTATTCAGTGTTTCTTTCACTGGAAAATACAACTTTGAATTCTTTTGCAAAGAAAGGTCAAGAGACTGTCATTTTGCTCAGTTGACTGTAACCAAAGTTATAAGGATCCTAAGTATCATGAGGAGAACAAATCTTCTGTTTTTTTATTGCTTGACATTGCTGGTTTGTTTTCTTTTGGCAATAAAATCTAGACTAAAAAAAAGCAGCTATTGCTAAAATCTTTTAATGTATTATGAGATATATAATACTTATTATATAATAATAGCATACGGTATTATATAATATATAGTATCATTGTGCATGCAGCATGCATTTATGTAGATGATTTTATTAATTTCAAATATATTTTATACACACACACACACATGTATCCACACATGCACACATTATGTCTTTGCAACATTTTTCTACAGAACTAGGCTTGGTTAGCTACAGGTGGCACCTCTTTCCCTTCTCTAGTAAAATCCTATGCTTGCTGCTATTTATTTAATGATTAATAAGACACATTTTAAAGTGCAATAGAGTAATTTTTTCCTTCTGTTTTCCCTGGATTAAATCCCAGACACAGAGAGGCACATGGAAACTGGAAACATGCTCCTTTGCAGTTTTCTTATCTGTAATATAGTAAGATGGTGTTGTCCAAGAGTTTTTTTGGAAAGACTGCCCTGGTCCAGTAGCACACCATGCAGCCTTATTCTGTACATGGCACACCTGAATTTAGGCTTCAGGGGACCATTTCAGGCACTTCTTTCCCCGGTAAACACCTTTCTGTAGGCCCCTAAATGCATCAGGGACAAACCCACCTGTGACTTGAGTTACCTTTCAGAAATATGTTTCTTTCTCCTGACAACTGAAATGACTGCTTCTAACACATTTAAACAAAATGAATCAAGACCCTCGCTCTGCAGTCATCTGAGCAATAAATATGCTCTTAATTTTCCTCTGAACAAGCCCACTGAAGATTTCCTCCCAGAAAAACATTCTGGAAGAAGTGGCATCATTCGCTTCACTAAAGGGTAGTATTTAAGCCAAGTATTCTTGAGAACAGCCAAGACATGACCTCCACACATGCCATAAAAAGAGGCGAGTGTTTCCGGAGTGTGATTCAAATTATAGGACTCCAAATACCTTTCTCACTCTTCTTTGATTCATGAAGAAAAGCCAAGAAAGAAGTGAGTAGACTCACCTGTCTCAGCATCAGATGTCTAAGTCACCTGCAGGTATTTATATCTGGGCTTATTCCTCACAGATTTCTCTAGTTTTTGGAATGCTCCTGTCACTTGAAAGGCACTGTCAGCTCCATTGGCTGTGTGGACTACAGCTCTGGAGCAACTGACTTGGATGTGAACACCAACAGCATAGGCACCTGAAGTGGGAAAGAGGAATCTGAACATCTCCCACATGTAATATTTTGCAAGGTAGAACCCATTGGCATGATATTTTAGAACTCCACTTCTTATTTTTTTTCTTTAAGAAATGAAAAGTCCTTTACCTTTCAAATATATCTTTTTTTCCCCCATTTTTTTTATAATAGCTTAAGTAGAAACAGAAAAAAATGATGAAGGCAGATTAAAAGGGAACTATTTTCCACAGAAGAACTTGAAAGAGAGCTTGAAAGTTTATCCTTTAATCAGGAGAAAAGAGAAAAATATACTTCTTCACTGGATACTGCAGTAATGAAGTAAATTAAGTTTAATGAAGAGAAATTGCAATAAATCCCACTTGTAGAATAGTACCCAGATGGAAAATATATAAAAGTACTACATGAAATGCTAGTCTTTTTACATTCCCAGGAAAAGCTCATTTCCAAATAGTTTCTGCAGTCAGAGGTTTGAATTTTTCTGCTCCTTCTATGTATCACATTTTCCTCCTTTCCATCTCTGAAATTAGCCATTATACCCATCCATTCAGTTGTCTGTCTCCTCCTATTGTGCTTCCTTTCAGAGAGTGCTTTTACCAAACCTTTTTATCATGCTAGCCTTCATCTTGTTTGGAGATGTCTCATAGGAACACACTTTTCTGCTCAGTAATGAAAAGGCAATTGTAAACAGAAAGCATGCAAGAAAAATGTAATTAATAAAGATGCTGAAAGCTATTAATACCTGAGTGAGTCATTGATATGTCTATGCTGCCAAAAAAAAAGAAGTCAAGGACCAATTCTGGCCCAGGGCCTAGGTGAGAATGACTGGTTCACATCTACATCACTACTTAGAGAGAGATCTCTGTCTTTCAGAGTTGTCTTAGAGACTGAGTTTGTTGCCATGGCCCAAAGCCAAGACAAAAGAGCTCATCTTTACTTCTTATCCTCTCTTTTTTGTTTATTTCGTGGTAAAGGTGAATCCTCTGTCTCTAGCTCAAAGCAGATGTACAACTATGAAAAATGTAAAGGAATTTTAAACCTACGTTACAGACATATTGACAATATGTTTGTAACTTCTTTGGTTACAATATTTTTCAGTGATTTAGTCACCATAACAATTATGAAAAAACCTCTGTCCTCATGTGACACACAGTAATGTCTGATTTTAGGCTGCTGCTAGGTACTTCAGAGATAGGTATTATCTAGCTTTATATGCAGAAAATTTTTAAAAATTTGCACTTCTTCAAGTCATTTGGCTCATATTTCTTGTCAAGGTATTCACAGAAATGTTGGGCTTCAAAGCTGGTAGAAAAAAAAATTGCTCTTCAAAAAAAAAATCTTGGAGGAAAATAAATGTTATGCCTTTAGTCCAAGATCAGTGAGATGAGAGGAAACTTTTAGTTTATAATGTTTCATCTCCTATTACAACTATCTGCTGTCTTTATTTCTTGATTTGCCTATTTTCTCTCTTCTTGAAGCCAGCTCCACCCACATTTTCTCTCTGGAACAACCATAAAATTGCATTTCCAGCTAATTTGCTATGCTCAGAAACACAATTTGGGTTCTTTAACTGCTTCTTTCTAAAAGAAGAGGCCTCTCACTGTTTTTTTTTTAGCCTGGCATACATCTAACCCTGCTCCTTCAGAGTGGCAAATATGATAAATGTGTCAAAAGCATTTACATCAAAACCATGTGATGTAAGTTGTTGTTTTGACTTCTGCTGATACGTCCTGTTCTTTTCTTTTTCACCCAGATGTTTCCATGAAGTAGCACATTTTTTTCCCCTCAGAGTAGAAACAGACACTTCTTTTTCCAATGAAACCAAAAAACTTTTCTTTCCTTACTCTACTACTCTTTGTGTGTGTATGAGAGATGCATTTAGGCAGGCATGCATTTCTTTACCAGAACTGTCTTCAACATCTAAGAGGTTTTCTGTCCAAATATATCTGATTCACACTGATCTACCTATAGATTTTCAGTTCATAAAACCCCTACATGCATTTTCAGATACTTAGAAAGAGAAGTTTGGTCCCCAGCTGAAGAGACCAGATTATCACTAAATAAAAAGTCAATATTTTGTTGGCCAGAAAGTACATTTTTATGGGCTTTAAGTCACAGTGTTAAAGGTGTCTAGACACCTAACTGCTGCTGAAGTAATTGGCTTTTAAATACATGCAGAAGTGTAAGTCTAGTGATTATAGAAATAAAAGTTTAAAACTTCAACATTCATCCAAAGTGCTGGTCCCTGTAGGATATCCAGCTGTGGCTTGGAAACTCGGGATGCTGCTATCAGGTACCAATGAAAGAGGTGTGTATGAAAGCAGCCATGGCCAAAAGCAAAAGAGGTGCCTAAACTACCACAGAAGGTACCCAGAAGAAGAGTTAGGACTGCCCTCAAGGACAAATAATTGGCCACACACATTAGTCTGGATCACAGAATCATCAGGGTTGGAAGGAACCTCCAGAGATCATCAGCCCAACCTCTCTGCTAGAGCACATGGCAGAGGATTGCCTCCAGGTGAATTTTGAGTTTGACTTCACAATCTCTCTGGATCTGAAAGCAAATCATGTTTTTATCAACTCGCTCCTGAAGTCAGTGTTAGTCTGGGCACCTGGACAAAGGTGCCCTTAAATATGGTAAATCGAATGCATGTGAGGATGCTGTTTTAGCAGCTGAACTCTTTTCAGTCCCTATCTCTACCTGACCTGAATCAAAGACTTGAATACTGATTAATTCTATCTTAGGGTAGTGCCCTACCCATGAAGGTAATTCAAATATCATACATAACTGTCCTCTCTTCTCTATATCCAGCACATTTACCCCAGTCTGAAAAAGAGTATTTGCTTAAATGCATCTTGTGAGGATTTTCACAACATTAAGACCAGGGGAGGTCATTTTAACAATCTAGTTAAACCAGAATATTTTACCTAGTGTTCCTTCTATTAAAACCAATATCTAAAGTTGCAGCAATCGCACTTGGAAGGCAAGACAGACTAGATTTAAAGACCTGTGTGATGGCAAATCCACCACATTCACTGGCAAAGCTGTTCCAGTGATTAATTACCCTCACTGTTAAAAAAAATTACATCTTGCTTCCTGTTTGAATTTTACAATGCTGCTTCAATTTTTTCACTTGCAAGTTTCTTAGCTTCTATACTTTGGCCACAACAGGAAACAGAAATGCCAAAATACCATGAAAAAATATTTTTGTCTTGTTTTTCCTCACTCAGAAGGAGAAGGAAGCAATGAAAAAGAAACTAGAGATTTGCTTGGTCTGGATGAAGTTTCACTTCTAACCAGAGTCTGCAAAGGTATTTAATCAAACTTCTTGTTACTGAAACAGTCTCAGCAGTTTTTTTGCCAGAGTTTCTGCACCCAAGATACTCACTAGGTAAAACAGTTCATTGTAGCTGAATCACTGAGACTGGGACTCAAGCAGTATTAGTAAGTGCTTATGTGCTTTTCCACAGGTTCTGAAAAGGCAAGTCTCAGAAGGGCTGGATTAATCAGAATTCCACCACTTTTTGATTTGGATCTAACAGATGCACCTTGTTTCTTACAGCATTTAACTATTAATTTACCTACAGTCTTCCTCTCTGATTAAGGGAAGCGAGCTCCACTCTGCATTTCTTATTCTGTGGTTTCTGATAGTGTGTTTCTCTGTAGCAGCTGGCAGGAAAACATGCAGCAAGGGCACTTGGTGCATCCAGGGAGAGTGAAGCATGTGTTTACATCTTTCCTGATCCAGGGTCAGAGCAAAGGTACTGGACTAGGTTGTTTGTTTTATTCTGGCTTCTTAACCTCAGGATCTGAGTTTAGTTTCTCCTCCAAGAAGTGTTTTAGTATCAGCTTGGCTTCAAGGCTAACATTCTGGACTTATCTAACATCATCCACAATATCTGAATTGTTAGATGAAAATTCCTGAGGTTTCTTACCACTTTCTTTCTTCATTCCTTTGCTTTTAATGTACTGTTTTAATAGCAGGGTGAATGTATGTTGTGCATTTCAGTTTATATGTGGTTCTACCATTAAGCACCTGGATCTGAAGTAGTTTCTTCCCTGAGGATTTGAAAAAAATACATTACCACAGTTTCATGATCCAGGTTACTATGAGTTAACCATGTGCCACAGGAATATTAGCTGAGAGAATGCTGTAGCTGCTTGTACTGCAAATGCAGATTTCTTTCAGGTCATAATAAAATAAATCAGCTTGTATTTTCTTAATGACAAAGCCTCCCAGTGTATTAAATTGGTTCAACATGACAATACATCTTGTCAGACCAGTCAGACAAATGTGAATGCAAACACTAAGAGAATTGTCAGCAATATAATTTATGTCAGGAGGTTGATGAACTTTTGCTCTGTGTTGCATGGCTTTACCTCTGTTTAGAAGCAAAGCACAGGAAGACACCTTAGAAATAAATACCCTTACAACATAATGTGTTGGCAAAATAATTTATAAAATAAATTCATGTTCCCAGTTCTACAATATGTCCTAGCACTCACAATATATGTTGCAATATTATTACATAGGCCTTGTTTCTCTCACCAAATACCTGTTTACATCTTTGGTTCAGACTGATTGTTTTACACAGCTGGGAAATGTGAGGGACTGAGTTCCTCGCGCTAATTTAAAAAGACTTTTGTTTAACTAATGCACACATGTTATGATAATTTAGCAGACAAAGGAAGGCACACTAAACTGGATACTGAAATTATGAAAATATCAAACTTGAAGTAGAATGGGAATACAGAATCAAATTTGGACCTAAATCTGACATTCAATTTGGAATTGAGTTTAGTCCGAACAATCAAAATAGTGTAGTTTGCCAAGATTTATTGGCTTATGTATCTAACCTAATTATTGTAATATTAAATAATTTTATTCTCTAAAATAAAGACTGGTACTTATATATGAGATATGCCACACCAACAAGTTACTGATTTACTATTTCTTTTCCACAGGGGGGGAAGAATTTATATTTTCTTACCCAGGAATATCTTGGTGATGTAATATAGTTGGATAACTTTATGCCACAGGTTACTATTGTTGATTGTAATAACTCTTTCTGGCCTGAAAGCCTTTAAATTTCATAAGCTATAATTTTAATTTGCTTTAAATAAGAAGTGCCAGAAAATATCCTTTGAGAGGGTCTGTGAATATAGAAAAACATGTAGCAAATGAACTGGAAACTATGCTGCTGTAGAAAACAATTTTCACATCTCATACATTGGGTAGTGATGACTCATCAGGTAACATTTGCAAATCTTTGGAATTTGCAAAGTGGTGGCTCTGTTTAAGTGAAGGCAAACAAAGATCTGGAGTGCTTGTGCTTGTCAACTTGATGCTTATAAATTTTTCTAGTCTGAGGATTGGGTTTTGGAAAGGAAAAAAAATAACCATAAGCATTGCAGTAAAGAGTGTGACTTCAAATATTAGCTCTGTAGTCACCCTGAAAAAAGTCTGTGTATTGAAAATGGGTGCCATCTCGATACCAGATTAGCTGCACAAACACTTTTTCCATCATTGCATTTCTCAGAAGGCATGGTTCATGTTATGTGGCTCGATGGCTCCAGCCAAAAGGTTTTCCACATAGTCCGTTTCATCAGCTGTCAGGCTCACAGGGCTCAAAACATAGGTTCTAGGCATTCTGCAGTTTCAAAAGAGTGCACAGCCACATCGAGAAATCTTGCCTGTGGTTTCTTGCCTTGGTAACTGGTGTTAGCTCAAATACACACTGATGTTTAGAAGTGACCTCACATTGGAGGCTGAGATGAAATCCCAGCTGCTGACATATTGATTTGGCTTTTAAAGCAGCAATAAAGCAAACACCAGAACGTTATAGGCTGAGACAAATACTGAAAAGAGAAGAGAGTCCCTTTCATTACCCTCCCAGACTTCTGGCCCTGGAAAAACCTATGGTTTCTTTCCAGTCCAGACTCTGTCAGCAAGTCCATCACTGCTTTATAACTTTCAGAGATCACTTGTGGGAAATTTTCAAGCCATGCTTGTTTGGTTTTCCTGTTCCTGTTTGACTTGTATCTTTAAATAATGTGGTTACTTCACAACAGCTTGTTTTTTGACTGGGGCACAGGGCATATTTTTCTAGCAGATAAAAAAACTTCCCACAATTTGCCTTGTGTTATTTCCCCTTTTGAAGGGAGAGTTGATAAATTCAGGGTAATATGTAATAGATGCTTTCCTGTTTTTACTTATTGCTCTGTCAGGCTTGTCAGCCAGCAATTTATTAGCTCATTTTGTGGCTGTAATGTTTAAACAAGAGAGAGTAAGCAGTGCACTTACTCTAAAAAGCAAGTGTGAATAACAGTGCTTGTATTGTATCCTGCTCCACACACTAACACTGGTGAGGGAGGGTGTCTTTTCCACATCAGGAAACCCTTACGTACACTAATCTTTATTTTTAATGTTTTGGGTTTTTTTCCTCTCATTTCTCCTCTCAGGTACTCCCAGCTTCTGAATAACTGGGAAACCAGAGACAGGAGGCTAGGAATAGCTGTCAGTCTTAATTTCAGCCACCTGAAAGTGAGTTGGTAAGTCTAAGCAACCACTGAAGCATTCTCAAAAGGAGTGGAGATCTCCATGAGCTGATCTACCAAATTTAGTTCTGGAGAGGGTAGATTATAGCCTAGATCTTGCCTCTCCATGACTGCTGCTTGTAGCATGTAGAAGGAAGCACTGGTCCTGCAGAACAGCTGTGCAGATGGCACTGGGTGCTGTCAGATTCATGTCTGATGGAGCAGTGGAAACAACCCTGGCCAGGACAAAAGTCTTGCCAGCTGAGTGAGAACTGAGGAGGTGATGTATTGGGTACTTTCCATGGTGTGAAAATAGTCCATTTTCTGTGCTATCTAAATAACACCCACCTAGAGATTCAGAGCTTGCACACAAGGTAGAAATCCACACTCTTATACCAATTTTTCAGCCCGGCGTTGTACATAACTAGTATAAATTAAACACACCCCTCTTTGCAGTCTCCAAATTAACAGAACAGAGTCCCACACCATAAACTTCAATGGACACGAATTCTTTGGCACTTTTGTGACAAGAGGGGATAAAAGAGAGCAAAAAATTCACAATGGCCACACTAAGTCAAGTGTGTCTTATTGTTGGTCTCCTTACTTTAACATTGTGTGGTAATAAATTACTAGGAAAGATGTAAAAAGTGGAGGAACCCTAGAGTATCTCCAAAATGATCTCTCCCTGGTCCATCTAAGTCAGTATTTTTGGATCAGTTAAATCAGCATCAGCCTCCATCAGTCAGGTAGGAACTGGTCAAAAGACAACGCATGGAATACTGCTCTGAATGAAACATACACGTCTGTTTCCCTCAACTCAAACATCCGTCTGCCCTCAGCACACTCTTTTTGGAAACTAAGGAATTTTACTTCCACATCTTCTCCATCTGAGTGCATCCAGATGGAAAATTACTTTGTTCAGCAGCTGCTGCTCTTCTGAGTTTGATCAGTTTAGGCACTTTCCTTCTTCCACTTTGTTGACTGTAAATCCTGCTAGTATTAGTCCTGAGCAAAACAGTAGGAGTGAGGCAAATAATTTTCTTTTTTCCCAAAAACTTCTTGGAAATCCAAATTATGTAATTTTCTTCACCATTTTCCATAGTCAATTACTTATTATAATTCCTGTGCTATTAGTACATGAAGGGACTGGCTGGGAAGAAATTTCTATGAGATTTTCTCAAGTGAACTATTTCAGCTCTGAAAAAGAAATAATATATGGATCCAAACAGATACTTAGAGGAAAAAATTAATATGCCTTCATCCTGGAAAATGTAATGAAATAGGAAAACAATTTTGCAGTGCTAGAGAAGGAAGGACCTACCTCTACAGTGCCACTGTAATAAACTTCAAAGCCCATTTGATCTACTTTCCATCATTATACTCAAATATGAAGTGTATACATTCTGTCACTACACATATAAAATGAAAACACTTTCCAATCCAAAGCAGGAAAGGGTTTTGCTCCTTGTTCAGCAATTAAGATATTCAGTTATGGAAATATTGTTCATTCTTCAATCTGAAAACAACCTAGTTCCTTGTGGTGCCCAGTGTTATTAAATCCACATTAGGACAAGGTTTAAAGAAACAATGAAGTCATACATCATAATGGAATAACACTATAATCCGTTTCTATCACATGTTGTCTTTTTCAAATTACAGCTCTTCATAGTTTTAGATTGAGGGTTGTATTATTCTGTTTAGATAAGAGAAAAACTTCTACCAGTTTTCCACCAACAGTTCCTAAGTCACCATAAACATAGAGCTTACCTAGAGCTTTGTGAATATATACTTTTTCAATTTACATTCCAATAGAAAAACAGCCAAATAAACCATGCTCTTTTGGTCTAAATTAAATGTTTCACATGACCCAAACTGTATAATTTCCTTTTCCATTTGGTTAGTGATAATATGTCATTTTGAAACTAAATTGTCAGAACATTTTATTTTGAAGCTATTTAATGCTTTATGCAGATGTTTATCACTTTCCACACTGCACTACCGATGCCAAAAACTTAGGGGAATATACCAAGATGTCATGCTATTTATAGAGATGCATAGTGCATCACTATCAGGCATTGATTAGCAATTAAACCAGGGAAGGTTCTGACTTGATAAACATAAAAGGTTTTGCATCAGGACAGTGAAGTATTGGAAAAAGTTTCCTGGAGAGTTTGTGCAATCTTTGTCCTTGGAGGTTTTGAAGCCCAAACTGGACAAAAGCCTGAGGAACTGGGCTGAATTTGATGTTGACTCGACTTTGAGGAGATTGGACTTTGATCTCTTTTACAATCTAAAGCATCCTATGATTGTATGAATCTGACAGAAACATATGATTTTGATTAACCCCAATCTCTTTCACTCAAGAAATAAATGTTTTTAACCAATGACTTCTCATTTAAAGCTGGTCAGCCATGTGCATATTTTTTTGACCTGAAGCATATCAAGGAACATAGTAATGAATTTTCTGGGTGGTGACAGCACAGCAGGAGATAGCATGTCAGAGTTGTTAGGACTGAATTTGCTACACTTATTTCCCAGTTGTTCCAGAATCCATGTCTTAGAGAGTCTTTCTTTCAGCAATATTTCGGTGAGAACTGGTCACAGATGCTCAGCGCTCCGTATCTTGTTCCAGGAAGGGGATATAATTTTTAGGTAGTTACACTGGAAAATTCTAGAGCTTTAACAGTAAATTGTAATTTCTCTGATGTAGTTAAAGCTGAATAAAGAAACGAAATATATGTGTTTTTTAATTTTTTTTTTTTTTTTAAAGTGTACTTAATTTTAATTGCCAAGCACTATTGGTCTTGTTACATTATTCTGGTGAATATTTTCTGAAACGTTGTTCTTCCTTCACAGATTGCTACTAAAAAAAAAAAAAAGGTACACATTGTGTTTTACTGCACAAGAACTGGGACACCTAAATGGGCTTTTGGAATAGACCCTGTCTCTATAGACAGCCTTGGTTACTGAGTCAGAAAATGAAGTTAAATAACTAAGAGAACATTGGAGAACATTGCCTAGCCAAAGCATGTAAGAGTGGAGGCCTTCATTGAGTCACCGAACTCTTGTGTGTTACCAGCAGGCTTTGGATTGACCTTATTACAGGCTGTAGCAACTCTGTTCTGATGGTTTCCTTCTTGTCTGTCCTAATTTGATACTTTGGAAATTATAACACTTTCAAGATTTTTGTTCCAGTAAGGCAAAAAAAAAAAAAAAAAAAAAAAAAAAAGAAGAAAAAAAAAAAGATATGTATTTCTATAGAATTAATTCTACATTTTTGACCAACAGTGGTTAGTCTACTCGCAAAATCTGGAAGAAATAGACCAACTACTGTAAGCTCGGTATCTATACTATCTATCTATGTCCATGGTTTTGTTTTATACATACTGAGACAAGAGTTCACCCAACACTGCATGAAGATAGCTGGTGAGTTTTCAGGGCCCACGTGTCACTTTGTATGAATGATATGGATGCCATGGCTCCAGTCAGTGCCAATCTGGGGAACATATTCCACCATGACAAACTGGCATTTCCTTATTGAAATCTAAGCCCTAGAGAGGGAGCACGAAGCTTTGCTACCTCAGGTGTGTCTCCCTTGTGTCTTGCATACTGAGTTATTGTATACTGTGTGCTTAGACTGTGGTGGTTCAATGGGGAGGGATTAAGGCCATCTGATTGTTGCCTATCTCTTCACCTTGCAGTGGACATTCCGGAACACTTTCAAATAAACAACAAGACCATAAGGAAGTGCAGATAAGTGGATTCTACAAGCCAAGGAGCTGGGGAAAACATGAAACCAGAGAGATGTTACAGGAGTAGGGAATTATCTTGCCTTATTCTGATGCTTTTTCATGCTTTTTAATTACTTCCTGCAGTGCAATATGACTGGATGAGTCATCACAGCAGCAAGGAGTAAATTTAGGAAGGCTTTGAAATAATGACCCTTCACTGCCTATGCTAAATGGCCTCTGTTTTCTAACTAAAAGGCCTCTAATACCAACTGTGAAAGGACAAAGACTTTAACTTTTGTCCTAATACAGGCCCATCAGAGAGAAATTGTGACATGCAAGAGAGAACTATCCACTGGTGTCCTTTGGAAGTAAATTCTTAAAAATCATGCTATATAAAGTTGGACTTACAGTTTTCTTCTATCTTCTGAGGCAAATGTAGTAACAGTCATGCTTCTTAATGTATTCCTGTGACTGTAAACTAATTATTATGGACAATAATTGCAGTGATAGGGCCAGTTACAGTTCTCATCACTGCATTTTCATTAGCTAGCATTCATTCATTAATGATGCTAGCCATTAGCATAATATATACCAGTTATTGGATATTTCGGGGGGGGAACCTGTACTTTGCAGCCAAATATCTGTGGATCTGTAAAGACCAGAAAAAATTGTCAAGGAAAACTAGTGTTTGGCAAATGATGTCAGCCACTAGAAATCTTACAAGGCATATGATCAGAGTTCCCAGACTATGTGCCAGTGACTCTTGAAAAAGACCAGCTGTCTGCTATGAAAAGGAGATTGGCTCCTGGAACGGTGGCTGAGAGCTAAAAACTGCAGCAGTCTTGGGAGATGCAGATTTTGAAGCCTTGTATTTGCTCAAGCACCTGCAGAACATCATCAAAGAGAAATGGAAAAAATACCTGAGGAAAGGGAAGAAAGAAAAAAAATTGCAGTGAAAATTAAAAAAAAAGGTTGTTAGGACTTGCCTGGGGCTTGGGGAGCATGAAATATCTTCCAGAATGGATCACTCTGATAATGAAACTTTAGAACCCGATTAAAGCTCACAGCAGTGGGGAGAAGCATCTCTATCAACTCACAGCTGTGACCAAGTCTGAGAAGAAGGAGAGCTCTGCTTTAAAATCCACCCAGGGAGAATGCATGCAGGGAACATCTGGCACACCAGAGGAATTAAAAGGAATGGGTAGAGTGGTAAGTAGGAGAATGCACCTGGCAAAACCCAAGTGGAATTAGGTCAAAGCACAATACAGCATATATCTAGAGATAAGGCAGGTCCATCCTCCTTCAGAATGGGAGCTTGCAAAAGAGAAAAAAAAAAAAAAGGAAAAAGGGTATTCATGGGTCTGACTGCCTGGGAGGGGAGAGAAAAATCTGGAAACAAGCCACTTTTTGCTAACAAATAGCTCATGGGAAATATTAAAAAAAGAAGTCCAGAGAGTAAAATTCTGATTATGTCAAGGTAAAATCTTCAGGAAAGTAGGAAGATCAAAATGCGTAAAGTGAAAATAGTCTGTATTTCCTGAGAAAAATAAAAACATGCCCCTTCGGGAAGTGGATATGGCTAGATAAAAGACGACCTGAGTGAAGGGGAGTTCTAGAGAAAAAATAAGATAGAGTACTCATGGAGTCTTCCAAGACAAGTTTAGAAGGAAATAATTTTCAGAAAACTGCCATCTCAGGAAAAAATAGGTGGCATTCTGTCCTCACTGAATCCAAAGTTTTCATATTAATTATTTGCTCCAGAAAGTAATCAGAGCAACTCTGTATAATGGCCAGTCAGACAGAGCTGGCTATGAGTATCCATTCTGAACAGTGCCACCTCTAAGTATTTCTGTTTATGTACCAGATCTGCTCAAACTGTTTAGAGTGTCAGCGAACATCACTGGGTCTCATTAGTCCATAGTCTGGATAACCAAGAACAACCTCACATCTGAAGATTTAGATTTCATCCTCCTCTGTGTTAAATGGAGAAAGTTTAATATTAACATGAGAGATTCAGGGAAATCTTAAAAATTACTTTCAACACCTTATTCTTTGGAAATACCCAGAAAATTGGAGAGCCCCCAAAAGCAGCTGTAAGAGAATTAAGCTCTTTTGGAGCAAAACTCAATTGATCCAGACAGGAATTTTCTAAGAAGTTTGGGAGAAATCTATTTTACTCCCCTGAACCATAAAAACATGTCTAAGAATGGTTGGTGGCTGGGACAACTTCATTTCAAAAAACAAGCTTTCCTCAGATCACTCTAGAAATCTGTATCCTGGGGCCTCTGTTTTCTTCCCTCCACCCTACCTAGGAAATTTATACAGTTGAAAAGAAATCTAAACAATCGGAGTGAGAATTGGCTGGAAATGCTGAGAGCTGGCAGGACCCTGCTACCTCCCTAGCTGCAGTACTTTCTGATCATTAAAGCTAGTCTCTCTAGGAAAAAAAAAGACAAAATGTGGAAGTGTATGAATCATACATTCCAAGTAGTAAAAACATGAAATTATAAAAGTTAGACTGTACCATTTTCCTGTCCCTCCCCCACTTTGCCTCCATTCACTGACTTAAAATAGAGGGAAGAAAACTGCAGAGGTGAGGCCAAGAATTAAGTGAGTCAAGAAAGGAATTAGTGAAGCTGCTCTGAGATCTGTAGGCAAAGCAAACAGTGAGCAGCAAAAGAAATAACTGTAGCAACATGTAGAGAGGGTGAAGAAAAAGATTAGGAAAGCCACAAAGGATTTATCTAAATTATTTAGGATTATTGGTTCTGTTCTGTGCCTCAGACCCTGAAATTATATTAGTATCTTATACATGCATTGCAAGAACAAATCCTCCATATTCCAGCCTTAACAGGAAAACCAGAAAAAAGTAGGGAGGAAAAAGTCAAACACATTAAGATATACTTGCCAACACTGTTCAAGGGGAAGAAGAGCACAAGCAAGGATGATGATTCATTTGACTGAGAATACAGTGCCCTAGTTTTTTCATAGATTGCTGTATTGACCAGAGCAGTCTCCACATAAAGTGCTCCAGATTCCCAGAAATGCACATCACAAATAAAAATGCACAAGCTTATCTGTTTCCACGCTTTCTCTCCTAGATCTCTGATATGCTGACTTATGTATCAGTCAGGGTTAAAACTGAGCTAAACCCCAAAGAAAAAGCAATTACAGGGATAGCTCTCAGCTCTGTTTCAACAATTTGTCAGATGTGTTTGCTACAGCTGATGACATTTAGGTCTGAAAGACTTTGTGAAATTAAACAAAACCAAGATTAGCTAATGCAAAATGGGCAAGCGGTGTTTTGCTTTCAACATTTAGTTTCATATTTGGAAAAATCTGCACACCAGGACTGGTGAAACCCTATACCCAGTTGGCACAAAGCATCACAGCTTCACTGAAATGAATGGAATTTACACATGCTATGAATCTAAACCAGTGCACAGAAACCTTACCCTGTCTATGAAAGTGGTCAAAGTAAGTGTAGCATTATTGTCAAGCTCCTTTCCCAGTGGGTGCACTTGTTCTCTTACAGAGAGGTAAGTAACATGAGTTTTCCATAGAGGAAAGAGAAGAAAGTTTGACCAAGCAGCTCCAACAGAGAAAGCTGAGAAATTTCCACAGCAGGGAAGAAGGTGTGAAATATCTAGTAACATGTTTATGGTGGTTCCTCAGAAACAAATCCATTGGAAAGGGCAAATTTTCTGTGGATTTTTTGCCACTTGCAGAACTCAGCCTAAATCCCTATGTTATTTAACAGAGATGTTTGATTCAATTAGAGGGTGATTGGTGTCCCTGTCCACTCTTCACTTCATTAAATCAAAATTACTCTTCAAGTTAATTTTGAATAAAACTCCAGATCAGAAGTGCCAATTATGGATCCCGATAAGGGAGGAAGTTCTGGAGTCAGAGCAGCCTAATGAAAGAGAGCATGGTTGAGTCCAGAGGCTTACTGTGAGCCCTCATACAGCTCTGCTATCTGATCTTGGGATGTCCCCTCACACTTTTGTGCCTTCTGTGCTTGTGCTTCCACTTTTAGTGTGCATCATCTACAACTGTCCTTTCCAAAGTAATAAAAAGTCTAATGAAAAGGAAAAACAAAAGCCCAGCACTGTTTCTGCTCAAGAATATTAAGATATTATTTAAAAAACAGAAGCTTAAAAGAAAACTTACAGTCTAGAACTTAATCTTAGCGTAGCTACCCTGAGGCTTTATATCAATACTTCAAATTATCCATTTAATGATACTTTGCATGAGAAGTGTTGTTCAAAAAACTGTCTGTTTTTTTTAAAGCAGAACAAAGACTCATAGGAGACATTTGAGTAAAAACTCAAGTGATATCTACACCCAAAAGAACAGCCAGCATCTGAAACATTATGACAAACCCAGGGCTCATCTTCTTGTTCCAAGAATAAGAAAATAGTTAAGTTCAGTGGCCCTTTCCAAAAATGCAGCCTACCAGGACAACTGCCTGTAGCATCTGGGCTTTGGGTTCTGAAGTGGCTCACAGCAGAGGATGAAATCCTATCCCAAGTTAGAATGAAAGCCGAAATCAGGAAGGTGATGAAAAATGGTGGCAAATTTTTCATGCCAGAGCATGAGTTTTTAATAGTTCTCCTGTGGGGGCCTGAAAGCCTCTGAGAAGGCAAGGGCACATGTGCACAAAACATCCTTGAGAACTACTGAGAACATGGCAGGGCTCTGATTTTGGCACATTTAGAACAAACCTTTTCCTCTGAAGTGTCATCTCCCTCTTCATGGCAGTGCTGGGGAACAGACCAGCTGGGAGTCATGAAACAGCACAGGGATGGGCAGCACTAAATAGTGCTGACCAGAGCATGGTCAGAGAGGGAGGAAAATCTTGTGTGCAACACCTAGGAAAGCTTGGTGGAATGGGAAGGGGGCTTGTTACTAAAATGGCAAAGAAATTGAGCATATGTGTTTTGTGTCTAAAGCTCAAATAAATATTTTATTCTCCCTTTTATTCTACTGTGGCTTTCAGTGGTAACTACAGACTGGAGGATGAAGCAAAGTTCCCAGTTACAGTTTTGTTGAAGAGAGTGCACCGGTGTGGTACAGACTTGAAAAGCCTACCAGCAAGAATGTAATATCCAAACCTGTGGAGGACTTTTGTTCTTGCACCATTTCCTTGCGTAACAACTCTGCATTACTGCTGGAAAAAATGTCTATCTCTAACATCATTGCCAGCAACATGGACAGTGAGACTGAGTGCACCCTCCCTCAGCAAATGTGTTGATGATGTCAAAATGTGTGGTGTGGTCAAAACACTGAGGGAAGGGAGGCCATCCAGAGGGACCCTGACAGGCTTGAGGGGTGATCTCAAACCAACCTCATGAAGTCCTGCACATGGGGTGGGACAATCGCAAGCACAAAACTGGCTGACAAGAGAATGGATTGAGAGAAAACATAAAGAGAAGACCTGAGGGTGTTGGTTGATGGTTGCTGATGTTGGTGTTGGTTGCTCAATGTAAGCTGAAAATGTGTTCTTGAAGCCCAGAAAGCCAACCATGTCCTGGGCTGCATCAAAAGTAACATGAGCAGCAGGATGAGAGGGGGTATTCTTCCCCTTGACTATGTTCTAGTGAAACCCCGCCCTGCAAAACTGTGTCCAATTCTGGCTTCCCCAACACCAGAAGGACTGATTTGTTGACGTAAATCTGAAGAAGGCCACAAAGATGATCAGAGGGCTGGAGCAGCTCTCTCTGAAGACAGAGTGAGAGAGTTGGGGCTGTTGAACCTGGAGAAAAGAAGGCTCTGGAGAGACCTTAGAGCATAAAAGGTGCTTACAGGGAAGATGAGGGCAGAATTTTGTTGGGCCTGTAGGGATAAGACAAGGGGGAATGCTTTAGAAATGAAAGTTCAGTTAGATATTAAGAAGAAATTCTTTACTCTGAGAGTTTGAAAGACCGATTTCTGATGCAGACAAAGTATCAAAACATCAGTGGCTCTGGCCTTTTAAAAACAAATCTGTTATGCGTCTTTAATCAGTGGATAGTTAGAACAGTATTGCATATCTGTGTATCTTCTGACAAACAATTTCCTGTGCCAGTATTATAGAGTCCTCTGATATGCACATTAAATCTAAATTAGTGTATCAAATGTGTTAAACTTCATGCAACTGTCAGCTAATCTGACACTTATCTCACATACCTGATATACTGCCACCCACATTTTCAGCAGAATCTTAGTTGTTTTATACTATTAGTATGGGGAATGAATGTATTTTATACGATGTATTATAAAAATTATTGCAGCTACATATATGGGACTGTAGTTGAATATACCACAGATGCAGTGATTAAATTAAAGATGATCAGCTGATATTAACTTTCATTCTGATTTGGATCAACACTTTCTGCCTATGTTTAAGACCATACACTCCAATCTCAGAGCATTACTTGCTTCATAGGAAAGTGTATAGCTATAGAAAACTCCACTTCTGGAGACCTTAATTAACTGCAGGTATCCCAAAGAGTCTCTGTCCAATGCAGCAAAGATATATTGTTGTATGCAAATATGCTTGTACAGTGATATGGCTTAATTAATCAAAACTCTAATAAGGCTATCACTTTGAGTGCCAGGAAGCTATTCAAAGAAGCAACAAATGAAAGGGACAACCAAAGGCCAAATAAGAAATAATATCTCTAACTGGATCAATTGGATTTAAACTGTGCCAAAATCTTAGTTTGACAAAACCATATGGAAGCATTAGGCAGATAGTACATGGTACATTGTTCTACATACTGGGACAGACCTTATCTGCTGATAAGCATGTGCCCTGACGATGAGGAGACTTGTAATGTTGCCATTGGCCTGCAGGGTTACCTTAGGCAATTTACCATGCATTTTTGCACTCATTTCCCACTCTTTATTTAGGATTGTCGTAGTCTTAGTCTTTATAAATCACTTTGTAATAAGCTTTTGAAATATACTGTAAAAAACTGGATGAAGATTACCACCAGTTTTATAGACTATAGATGATATGAATACCAGCTGAATATAGATCTCTCTGTAGACTTAATAGCAACAACTATTTGGGATTTCTATATCCCCTCCCAGTTGCCTGAGACAGGTAGAAATTCAGTGACACTGCACCATAAAGAGAAAGGCTTCCTACCATGTGTGAGCAATATAGTCCTTTAAAAGAAGTATAATTAGGAGAAACCCCAAGAAACCAGTGGCAAACAGCAGCTGCTCCTACTGAGACAGAGACAAGAAAGTGTGATCCTTACAGTGAGGTTGCCTGAGTTAACTTTTAAAGCAGATTTTACAAGAAAGTACAGATCTTACACACAGCAGACAAAGCCTTTTAGTTATTTTGGATTCACACTAAGCAGGTTTAGGGAAGTCCATCCTAACAACTGCTCAGGAAAACTGAAGAAAAGGAAAGAAGCTACATCAGCTCTGAGGTGCCTTTTCCTGCCAAGTCTCAGCACCAGCAGAACCAGTAGTGGGAGTATAAATGCTTCTTTACCAAGAGAGTTTATGTAACACTGTTTCACCATCATTCATAGGTTAGAGGGCATGGCAGAGGTAAAACATTTGTCCACATTCATATGGAAAAATCATCTATTGATGCTTTAAATCAAAACCATACTTTACCATAGAGTAATTGAAAAGACCATCTGAGTTTTCCAGACATTTTATTTTCCAGTAGTAAAGAGACCCAGAATCACAACTCCTGAACACATAGTGGGAAGACATGTTCGCTGGAATAGTGCCAGTGGATACTTTCATCTTGTCTTTGTTGTCAACCATGGTACAGACTTCCCATGCGTGGCAGACTCTCCCTGCACAAAATACTTCTAGAAAATAAAAGAACATTAGGAGAATAGACGAGTGCTGAAAAGGCTTTGAAGATGTGGCACAGCTCTTCTCTCACCCTCCCTTTATCTCTTGGCTCCCAGACATTAGTAACATGTTTCTACCAAAGTATGTTGGTAGAACGTATCTTTTCAAAGGAGCTCACTTCAGTCTGAGAGTTGCTGTTTCACAAGAGGTGAAACTACCTAGATGAAACTGACACAGTAGATGACATACTCTTTTGCATGATTGATGGACAGTCCAATTTACAGGGGTGCAGCTGTTCCCATGACTTTCACCTGTATTTGAGAAATTCCTCTGAGAATGCTGGAAGGTGTGGAGATTATTGTTGTAGCACTGAATTCTCCTGTGGGGTCTGGGCTTTGAGAAACTGCAGCTAAAGAAGGCAACAAAATCAATACATCTGCTTGTGCAGTGCCACTTCTCTATTTCACAGCAATGTACTCATATGTCAGAGTATTCCTTCATGAATATCACTTCTTCAGTGGCCAAGTTAATCACTGTGTGATGGAGACAGGGAGCAGAGTCTTCCCAGAGCTGTGTGGTTTGCATTCTGTCCATTAGTCAAACACACTTAGGAGAGCTTTACTCAGCTATGACACAACCAGGCTTTTGTTTGCTAAGAAATTTTTTGTCGGCCCCACTCTGGACCCTGTAACTGCAAGGTGCAAGACAACAAAAGAGACTAAACTCAGTCTCTCCCACATTGATCTAAAAAGATCTAAGGCATTTTCCAAATGACAGCAATGCACAATGTGCCATTAATCACAGCTGACAAGTTCTCCTGTGCAGCCCCTGATTGATCCTGATGTTGTCAAACTTTCTTTTTTTTTTTGACATGTCTCTGATTGGCATCTCTCTTTAGTGGTTTTGTGACCTTTCTGCTGTATTGATCTACACAAATCATGGGGAAGTGAGCAGTTTCATGGGAGGGCAAAGTTGATAAGCACAGGTCAAACAGTTACTGGGACCCCCATACAACACCATTTTAATGATTGATTAGTGGGAGTGAGGAGGAAGAGCCAAGGACATAAAAATTAGGAAATTATAAGGTCTCAATCAAGAGTCTTATTTTATGACCCTACTGGAGTCCTTTATCTTCCTGGATTGATAAGTAATACAAATAGACTTTGTGTTGAATGTGAAGGTAACTTTTTACAACAGCTTTATTGAAAGATCTGCTGGTTGCATGCAATGAGTTTGGTGGTACCAGTTCTGTGGAAGCAAGTGTTGGCATCAGAAGCTGCCCTTCCTTCACATGTTGGGTGGCCCCGAGAGGTGAGGGTCCCCATTGACAGGGAAGCTCAGTGCTCCACAATTCTGATTTCAGGGCTGTGCAAGGCTGCACACCTGTCTGTCCCACAACACTGCTGCAGAATTGCACAAAACTTGCTAACAGCCAAATGTGCACCAAACGTAGTAAATTAGCAAAATTTTCAGATGAACACATAATGTCCACCACAAACACACAGATTAGAATGTGGCAGTGTGTAGAGGGCTGGGAGAGCCAGGGAGGGGTCTGGATACACATGAATGCACAAATCTCCACTCAAAAGGAAATTCTTCACAGAACCAGCTGTCACACCAGCAGAAAGTCTTGCTGTATTCCATTTTCCTCCTTGTCTCCTCATGCATTACTCCAGGAGACATACTGTTCAGAGGGATGTGGAAAGCAAAAAGAAGAGGCTAGTTGAGAAGTAATCTGGAAACCAGGTATCTGAGAACACAATTTTTAATAATTCTTCCTCTTCAAGTACTGGTGCATTTCATATGGAGAATGTATATGCAGACTTGTAGTTGAATATAACCCTTTCCTGAAAAACAAAGTTCTTAATAAGTAAATTTTTTCAGAAATGGGATGGGATATTAGTTTCTGTTATAAACTTGTTGCAGATTCTGGAAGTTTTGAATTTCTGGAAAATTTGAAGTTTTGAACAGAACCATCCATTCTATTTTATAATGAGTATAAATATGAGTTCAGTGCAAGGATATAGTCACAGCAGAGAGAAAACAGATTACAGACTTTCAAAGTAGGAAAAACACATTCATTTTAACCATCTTTAGCCCTGCTTTGTGTCTAACACTGATGAATGCCTTTCAGGTCATGGCAATAGACCATATTTAAATATCAGCCAAATTAGTTGTACTGCATTTTGCATTAGGATAACTGGATCTTAAATTCTTGTATTGTATTCCCACTGCACGGTCTTAATAATGAAACCAATGTATTATTCCACGGGAAGCCCCTAAAATTCTGATGAAAGCAAAAATTGATACTACTGAAAAGAGACATTATGTTGATGCATATTTTCGACCCTGGGTGGTCTTCTTCTTGCCATTTGAAAATAACTAGTTAAACTTTTGTCACCTGAGTCCAATCAAAACACAATAAAGTAAATTTTATTCTTCAAATCTTCACTGAACTAAGAATTTCCTTGAAATTATGACAGTTTTGCAAAATAGTTCCATTTACTTAGAAAAGGTTTTCAGGAGCAAGTATGCTGATGTTTTTTTGAAACAGGTTTCAAAGTTTGATTTTTGGGAGGTATATTTGTGTCAGTAGTGCTCCCAGTACTACAACTCATCAGTCTCATGGTGGTGGTAGGAAACCCCATCCTTCCTTTTTGTTTCTATAATGACATATTAAGCTGATATTATCTTCTTTCTTTCACAGATCTAAGACCTGCTATTAACACTCTCACACTAAGGGGAGCATGTGGTGGAACCACTACTCTACCAATTGCGTGTATTTATTGGACTCTTCTGTTTTGCATTTTTCTGGGTGCTCAATAGAGTTTAAAAATACTAGATGACATTTTCAACACAACCCAATGTCCTAGGACAGAACAAGCCCAGAGCCAGAAGTGTGCAGTAATTTACTTAAGATTTATAACCCAAGTTGTAAAGAGCAGTAAAGAATAAGGTAATCATATCTGACACTTTGAAGCCTAGAAACAAAGCTACCCTGATCCTATACTACTAATCCTAATTATGTTCTGATATTGAGTAATAAACACTATAAAAATATAAAAGAATTTTCGTTGTGTTTTGTCTTTTTGTCCTTCATATTTTCATTCATTTAATCTTCTGATTAGCAACAAATCTGTTTCTCTTATTTTAGACTTGGAGTAGCACCTGGCACAATGAAAATTAAAGGCATGACCCCTTAGAACAGCAGCAGGAAAATGACTGGCATCTTCAGTGATGTGTAAGATCAGGTACACATCTGAATATCTCAGGTCTAATTCAATGTCAGCTTGAACAGTATAGTAAAAGGATCCATTCATTCAAGTATATGCGTTTCACTGTCACTTTAGGGCAATGGCAGTTCTTAAATATTCTTCTGCCTAATTGCTCTGAAGAGCCTGTTCTGTTACCAGTCATTCAAATGCCCCATGCTAGACTCCAGGAACTGCAGCTTTTGCTTTTCTTTTCAAGAGATGCAGTAACACCTATACATTGCAGCTATTTACTCATGAAAAATGCACTACAATAGCTGCAATGTTCAGATAGGATGCTCATTTTTTTTTTCTTAACTTGTATGTATTTTTTTAAATGTAACAATTCAAATTAAAAGATGTTTTATTTATTTATTTATTGAACCTGAAAATGTCCCTGTTTTATATGGCATAATTTCACATGAGCAAATCTGACCACCCAGGGCAGAGATATTTATTCAAAAAATAAGATTAGAAATACCAGACTTAAAGAAGGTGATGTAATCCATAGGTTAGAGAAGTGAATCTGAGTTTTCAGTTATAAAACACTATTTTCTATGTGATAACAGGTTCACAGTAGTTTGGCACACTACATAAGTAACATCATACATTCTATTTATTGACTCCAGCTTGATGCCAAATATGCAACACAGTTTATAGAGTCAGTCACCTAAGGAAGAAGGTGCTGGACAAAGGGATGAAGACAGCAGAGGAATATGAAAGCCATAGTACAAAAGAGAGAAATTTCTAGTCATTTATTATCAGAAAGGCTTTTCTTCTGAGACTATTGCTTAAACTCTGTGGCAACGGGTGCAGAGTAAGAGCCCAAAGTAGGTGAAGGCTCAGGTGGCTGATATCCTTGCCTGCTTTCATACGCCTTCCTTTTGCAGTACTTCACCACACTTTCTTTCTCTTTCATTTGCAGTTTTATCTAATCTTCTCTCTCCTCCTGTCTCTTTTTCAGCTTTTCACACCTTCTCAGGGCTGATAGAGAACCATGCTTGTAAAGCTACCTGTAGCCAATGTTTCTTTCTAGCTTTTCCTGCAAAGAGCCATATTAACCTTTCACCCATCCATAGACATTCTCCAAGCTCAGGATTTGTCTTTTTCTGATCAAGAAAAGTGTTGTGTTGGAATATCCTTATTCTTGGCCACTAGATATGCGGGGCATAGTAAGATCTCATCTACTCATCTTTCTTCTACATGCTTTCAAGAAAAAGATGTGGTGATCACATGATTGCAGGGAGTGAAGAATCAGACTCACCTTTGTTATTATCTTACTTGTGACTTGATTTAAGTCTGGTTCCAGTTCTAAGCTTTTCATCTTCTACCTTCCCCCTAAAAAATGCTCTGCTACAGATACTTGACATCATTTTTAGGCATACTTTGTTTCTTCTTGGTATTTGGTAGATCCTACATTAAGGTTACCAAAGCAGTGTGCCTTCATATCCATTATGTGGAAATTTCCATAAAATGTGATTAAAAATTTAAAGGTTAGGGCTCTTCTTAGTGGTGCAGATCATAAAGAGAGGAGACAATAGTCTCTGAATGAGAGGTTCATATTAGACATTCTATGAACTTACACACCTTTTCTTCCATATATAGTTATTTACCTGTTATCAAAATTCTTGATGTTTCATTTAGCTTCCATGTCCTAAGCCTTTTTGTATATATAACATAAGCATAATTATGGACTTAATTTCCTTTAGAGAACTTCAGATATCTGTGGACAAAGTAAATTATGTTATACAGCTACATGCAATGAAAGGAAGGTGGGCAGTAAATCACAGCAAAACTTTCTATGAAAATGTCAAAGCATATCTTTGTTTTTAGGCTTCTTTTCCTTCTTTTTCTGCTTCCCATCAGGCAGATTTGTCCTCTTGGACTGTCAGACCAGTGGGATGATTTACAGTTGGTTACAAAAACTTTGTCTGCACCTTAGCAAATCTTACATTACATGGTCTTGTTCCTCTCAAGATCCTGGCTTATGTAAACAGAAACAAAGTTGAAGCTAAAACAACCTGCATTTTAAATTAGATACAAGAGGCACAAATACACATTTCTACATATTCTACACAGTTCATGTTCAATAAACTACAAGGAAAGTCTTTTCATGTTTTAATGTCTGCAGATATTGAGGATATCTTAACCAAATATAAATGAGTTCCTCACAGCATGAAGAAATATGTAGTACTATGGCATGTGCTATATATGACTGACTGAGTGGTTTAATGGTCAATCTTCTTAAAACAGGATTGCTTTTGCCCACTATGGGACAGACATTTGAAATTGTTATGGTTTCCCACACTCAAAATCAAATAAATTTTGCCTTAATGACATATGCAGACTGGAGCAGCAATAAGCTATGAAATACCACCAGACTGTACTCAGGATGGCTCCAGAAGTAAAAAAATTCAACCGCATGGTATTTTCCCCATTTTCTTCTCTTTGGAAAAGAGACAGGGAGAAAGCATGTGAAGTAGAAACTGACTCCAGTCCATGAGTGAAGGGAGAGTTCACAGAGAAGCCATGTATGATGGGAGTAATGTGTTTATTTTGTAGTCACAAATAGATAAAGAAGGTGAAATCAGAAACTGAGAGCTGGAAATGCTACTATGTGTACAGTCAGTAAATTCTGCTCTAGCTGAGTTTTTAAATAATTTTTGTCAGACTGCTGTGAGTAGGTAAAACCCCCCAAAATTTCAAATATTTTAAAGTATGGAAGATTTAAGAATATTTAAGAAGAAGACACAAAGTAGAAGCTTTTAAGCTCTAGATAGGGAAATGCTGGTGTACATTACTTAGGCGTTCTATTAGTCTTCAACATTTCTGGTCTGGATGGGAAGATAAACCAGAATCCATCAGGACAGGAAGTAAGTACTGCTCACTGGTGGAGATGAGTGTCAATTTGTAGGAAAAGCTTTGGTCTGTTTCATTTCTGTGTATAGCTATGCTGCAGTATTCATTTGGACAACCGAATGAGCTTTTCATTTTTATGTTCTTAGGGAAGCCTTCTCGGTAAAATGTTTCTAGCTAGCCATGTAGTAGGACTTCTGACATGAGCTTGTAAATGATGAGTAAAATACTGTACTGTTTATTAAACAAGTTCATTCATGAACGTACATACACACACATTTAGTTGCATTAGACAGTACCTTAAACAAGAATTTCTCTAAAAAATGTGTATTTATATAATAGCATAATAATAGCATTTATAATAAAATTATAATAACATTTAAAGCAAGATGTGAATGTGTTGCTGAGGATGCTGTGGTAGAAGGCATAACCATACCCACTAATAATTCTTGTAAGCCAAAATAAACCTTGCACTGGGCAATAGTCCCTTGCACCGGGCAATAGTCAGTGGGCTCTGGACAGGAGAGTAGCTTCCAGGGCTGTAAACTGTCTGTTACCTTCACATTTCTTAAATGTTTGGGACCAAGGTCAACAGAAAGACTCAACATTTGCAGAAGACTACCTTAAGTGCATCTGATTTTTAATTTCACAGAAACACAGAATCATCCGGGTTGGAAAGGACCTCTGAGATCAAGTCCAACCCTTAATCTACTACCCCTGTGGTTCCCAGACCATGGCACTGAGTGCCACATCCAGTCTCTTTTTTAAAAATGCCCTCTTGTCTTACTGGTAGCTACTTGGGAGAAGAGCCTGACCCCCCCTGGCTACACCCTCCTTTCAGGGAGTTGTGGAGAGTGATGAGGTCTCTCCTGAGCCTCCTCTTTTCCAGACTAAACAACCCCAGCTCCCTCAGCCCATCCTCACAGGACTTGTGCTGGATCCCTTCACAGCCTCCTTGCTCTTCTCTGGACCTGCTCCAGCACCTCAATCTCCTTCCTGAGCTGAGGGGCCCGGAACAGGACACAGGACTCAAAGTGTGGCCTCACCAGGGCTGAGCACAGGGGCAGAATCCCTTCCCTGGACTTGTTGGCCACACTGTTCCCGATACAGGATGCCATTGGCCTTCTTGGCCACCTGGGCACACTGCTGGCTCATGTTCAGCTTCCTGTCAATCCAGACTCCCAGGTCCCTTTCTGTCTGGCTGCTCTCAGCCCCTTTGTGCCCAGCCTGGAGCTCCCCATGGGGTTGTTGTGGCCAAAGTGCACTTGGCACGTGGACCCGGCCCTTGGCCTTGTTGAACCTCATCCCATTGGAGTCAGCCCAACTCTCCAGTCTGTCCAGGGTCCCTCTGCAGAGCTCTCCTGCCTTCCAGATGATTCACTCTCCCCCCCAACTTTTTGTCATCTGCAAATTTGCTAATTGTGGATTCAATCTCATCTAAATCATCAGTGAAGACATTAAACAGAACTGGGCCCAACACTGATCCCTGGGGAACACCACAGCCACCAATTGCATGCAGCACCATTCACCACCACTCTCTGGTGGCCTCCAGCAGTTCCTAACCAGGCACAGAGTGCCCCTGTCCAAGCTGTGGGCTGACAGCTTTTTCAGGAGAATGCTTTGTGAGATGGTGTCAAAGGCTTTGCTGAAGTCCAGCCAGACTCCATCCACAGCCTTCCTCTCATCCACCAGGCGGGTCACCTGATGATAAAAGGAGAGCAAGTTGGTCAGACAGGACCTGCCCTTCCTAACTTCATGCTGGCTGGGTCTGATCCCCTGTACATACTGCAGGTGCTGTGTGATCGCCCCCAGGATGATCTTCTCCATAACCTTGCCAGGCACTGAGGTCAGGCTGACGAGCCTGGAATTTCCTGGGACCTCCTTTTGTCCCTTTTTGTGGATTGGTGTGACATTCACCAACTGCCAATCATCTGGGACCTCCCCAGTGAGCCAGGACTGTTGGTAAATGATGGGGAGTGGCTTGGTGAGCTCTTCCCCAGCTCCCTCACCATGCTGGGGGGGATTCTGTCTTGTCCCATAGACCTGTGAGGATCCAAGTGGCTCAACAGGTCACAAATTGTTCCCCCCAGGATTAAAGGGGAGCTACTCAGCTTCTTATTTCTCTCTACAGAAATATGAAATGTGCTTTAAGTATTTGAGATTCAGATCCCTGAGAAGTCCCTTAATTTGGCTTCTCTCACCTTCAGAATATTGGCTAAACCCAGTCTAATGTCTTTAGACTCTTTTGTGTGTCTTCAGTACACTACAGAAGTTCAGAAGGTTCAGTAAAGCAGTCCTCTTTTACATCCTGTCTACACAAAGCAGTCCCCTGCAGTATGTTTGGAAAAAATAGTTTTCAGACTAACATATTTTTCCCTCGCACAATTACGCAGTTTTGCTCATCTTCAAAACTTGAATTTGATTTACCCTGATTAGGTGGGAAAGTTTCTTGAAGTTATTTAAACTCAGTACAAAAATATGACACTTTCACTCCTCTCTGCCATCAAAACAGGAATGAAAATATTAGTTTGGGGAGCAATCATCCCATCTAAATTATTTAGGCCTGAAAGTTTTAAGTTAGAATGGTTTTTCAAATTCATTTGTATCTGGATTACAACAGACTCAAGCCATGTCTGTCTAATGAGGCTCCTGCTGAAAATCTCAGCTGGAAATTCAGAGAATCAAGTCTATCCATTATCTCAAAGTCATGATTATTTCATAAGCAACACTCAGTGTTCAGTCAAGTCTTTAACTCATCATTCGAGTTACCGTAGTTTAACCATATAGGCATCTTTTAGAAGAACTCATGCTGAACAGTACTTGATGAAGCAAAATCCCATTAGCAGAACAAACAGAACAAAAGTCTGTGTCCTGACACCACAATAAGGTATACTTAAATATTCACAAAGGATACAGGTGCAGATCTCTCATCACACATTGGAGCACATCCAAGGCCTCTAGGAAGAATATTAATAACCCCTTCTCTCAATTTTCCGTTGGAGGAATAGCTCAATTAGTTTCAGTCTGCTGTCTTTCCCTTATCCATTATGCATTTGAGTGTGTATACTTTGTTTCTGAAAGCACACATGGAAATATACGCATTAGTAAGGTACGTCCTATATCAAACTTCTTGTGTTGACAAAGACCTCCATCACTTACATACTTGTGTACATCCTTTCCTTTTCTGCCCTTCCCCAAAGCTGCTTTGCACTCTGAGAATTGTCAAATGGAACTAGATGGAATGCATTGTGCACTAGGTACAGCCACCTCAGTCAGCTTTCTGTGACATTTGCTGTAGGTGGGATGAAATGAAAACACAATATGGAGAAGGATGAAAATGGTGAAAGGGAAGGGAGACCTAACATGAAGAGATGAGATGTTGGTGAAGAATATGAACAATGCAGGAGACTGCAGCTGCAGTGGAGAGAAGAGTGGTGGGAAGAGAGAAATGGTAAAATCTGACAGGAAACAGAAAAGTCACTTGTTTTTTAACTGAAAAAAATTATTTATTGTAATATATCTGGGGTCTGTAGAATAATGGGTTGTCTGTTAGCCTTTCGCCTTTTGATTTCCACTTCTACTGAGTCATGAAGGAGACTTGGATGATTAATGATGTAGAATCACAATCTGTGGTATGTGCACAGTACCAAACACCTTCTAGAGTTCAGTGAACAGGTCAATTAATAACACCTATCACCCCTTAAAAGTAGGTTAATCATCTATGGGGCATAATACTGTACATATTTCAAACTGTAATTACCAAATGTAATGCCCTAACAAGGTTCATTTTCTATCATGCCATCTACCATAAATGTTTCCCATGTGATATATATAACATACTTCGACTTTTGAAAATCTTATAGACTACTATTATCTCCTAGGATACATATTTAAAAAGAGACTGGAACACATGTAAAAAACACCAGATTAATGTCTTTTGAGCTGGCCAGAAACATCAAGTTATTAAATTATGTCTTAAGTTAAAAAATAGTCATAATAGCTGTCAGGAAAGGTTTATTCAGTTCTACATCAAAATAATGTAGAATTTCCGAGGCAGAAAAAAAAATATATCTTACATTCAGCTTGAAAAAAACCCCAAAATTCACAACCTTGTGGTTTGCAGAAATAACACTGTAGAACTCCTTCAAAGCACAAGGCTATTCAACTGAGGCTGCAGAAAAAATTACCACCATCTGTTATCAGTATAGAGCCTATAATACAACTAAGGAATTCTGTTTCTAGGCAGAAGTAAGGGTACTATGTACTGCGATATCAAAATCCCTATGCTCACTGGGGATGAATATTCTAAATATTCTCTTTGGGGTATCTCTGGTATGAGAGTAGGCATGTGTCTTGAGTCATCTTCCATTCCTGTTTAGAAAACACATTTCTAGGGAGTAAACCAGTCTGAAATGCTACTGAGACTGCTTGCATAGGGGATTGTGAATTTTTTGGGCTCTATTCTATCAGTTTCTCAGTTAGACCACTGAACTTACTATATGAATTTATGATTTATGATTCAGTATGGCATGGCTTTCTGTTTTCCTCATGAGAACAGAATTGAAGCAGGAATACGACCATTATTAATGGAGTACCCCTTTACAAAGGCTGTCCTGAGTTAAGGACAGAGCCAGGTTTCCAAATTCATAATCTAAAAATCTACCTAGGCCACCCTTTTCTTCTTAGACTGCACACCTTCTCTTTTTAAAGTGCTTTATGAATTTCAACTGTCTGAAAGTCTTCTAACACTAACATCTTAAATGTGTTTCTTTGTCCCATGACTGTATCATATAAAATATTTCTTGGAACATAAGCCAGAAACATCTCTTTTCCTTCAAAGGAGAATACTGTAACCTTTAGTCTCCTCATGGGCCAAGAATTTATTCTCTGACAGGTGGAAAATATCTCCTCTCAGAACAGCTAGCAGCTTCCAGGGAGATCTCCCTCGAAGAGCTGTCTAGACATCAGCAGAAGCAGGGACTGAGTCTAGGACTCCTCCTTATCACTTTGAGAGTCTCTAACTCACAATCTCTTTCTGTGCCCATCTCACCTGCATACTTTGAAAGAGATGGGTATCTTGCTCAGCTTTTTTGAAACAAAGATCAGAGGCATCTACCTGCAGAAGAAAGCTCTGAACTGCAGTCTCCCTGTGAGCTGAAGTGTTTCCTTCAAATAGAGAGAAAAGCTTTTGAGAGGAAGAATTGAGACTTGTTACCTGCTCAATAGGTAGAAACACCATCGGGAAAATCTTGGCTACCCTTTGGTCAGCTTGCTGGCTGATTTAACTCCACTTCTGAAGTGTCTTAACACTTCTTCCTTGTATATCGAGCACTGGGGCCTTTTGCTATGATACAAATCCTAATCTGCAGAAAATTAAATGAAACCTTGAGATATTAGAGGGAGTGGGAGATAGGAAGGAGGATGACAATGAAGGGAAATCTTTACTTTCATCCTTCCCATCTCGTACTTTCTTGTCTCCCAGAGCTGAGATGGGGAGAGACAATGGAGAGAGACACTTACGGAAGACTGTGGTGTACTACTCCAATAGCAGCAATGTGAGTACTGACAATTAATAATGAAACTTTATGTGAAAAGCACATATGAAGTAAATCATGAAGGCAGATGGTAGAAGAATCACATCCTTTGGGTTGTTGCTCAGAAAAGGTTGCAGGAATCTTTGAACCCTTGAACCCTTTGAACTGTACTATATTAACCAAAGCCATGAAAACCTCCTTTTGTAGATGTAGAAAATGAGGCAAATGAGTTGAGTTTCAGGTCTCCACTTAAAGTAATGGCACATATCTCATAGATCATATGAAACATATGTGTTAGATACTTAAATTAGACACATAATAAGGTCATGGATGCAAACTCAACTGACTAGCCCAGGACAACAGAAGGAGTATATGGCACAAGAGGATCTAAATTCTGTTGATTCATCAAATGGTGTGCATTAATAGAAGTTTCCCACACAAGTTGTGCTTAAATTAATGACTCATAAGGTTTTATTGGCTGATGGTAAGATTGTAATAAAGAAGGTAGTAAAGATGTTAGTATTGCAAAAATTAAGTATGCTGGATGACACTAAAATTCACGGAAGATGTTTTGTAGTAATTTAAAATGCAAAATTTAAATGGCATAATAATTTATTTTATTAAGCTGCTTGTGCAAGAAGATGCTTATTGTTCAAAAACCATAATGCCTGGTTGCACAACAGTTTTATAATGGAAAAAGAGCACATTGGGTGTGTTTCGTGTTGGGGATTATTATACAAGCAAATATTTACTCTCTGAGTTCCCTAAATGTAATACAGCTATTCACACACTTACTCTGAGGAATATTCTCATACTGGATCAGATCCTGAACCCTACTGAACCACATGTGGGAGTAAAATGAGAGTTTTTCATCTTCATGCTGGAGAATGCAATTGGTCCCGTAATAACTGGGCTTCCCCTTAGTAGAAGCAGTGATAGTTGGTTGCAAAGGGAATCAAAATAAGCCATGTTGAAAAGCAGGGCATCATCATCTGATAGAATCAAACTTACATTGAGCGTTTTGGCATTATCTTTAGTGTAACAATCAAGTGAATTGCACTCCTGCCCTACCAGGCTGGTTACATTTTAAGCAGAGGCCAGCATTAAGTGTGGAGAAACACCCACCCTGCAACAGATCCAAGAGGTAAACACATTGGATCAAGTAGGCTGAATCCAAGCTGCTGAACAGCTTGCTTTGACACTCAGGGTCCTCCACAGTGAAAGGAAGATTCCTGTTGACAGCTTTCAAGTATCTCTAGTGCCTCTCTGCTTAGGGAGGGGACTTAACCTTTGCATTGCTGTGACAACCAGGGAAGAAAGGCTCTGAAACTGGAATCAGAGCAGAGATAAAGATCAGAGCAGAGAATAAGCCACTTATGTCAGTAAAAATGGCTGAGTAGATGAGAAGGAAAAATTGTGCTCTTTGGGAGAAAACAAAACAAAACAAAACGAACTTGAGCATATGGCTCCAAATCTGTAAGTATGCACATATTCCTATCTCTGCACTAGCACATGGTCTTATTAACACCCAAGGATGCTGCTGGTATGGAGCACCTTCGCAGATCTGGGTCCAGTTTGCAATATTATGATACGGCTTGGTCCAGAAACTATGAGCCATCTGGATTAGCTAATGAAAGATGTCTCTCTTTATTTTTATTTTTTTGTTTTTCTCACAGAGATTTAAAATACTTCTTTTGTGTTTTTGTAGTGTTTTGCTGTTTATACTTCTGTTTTGATATACATTTATAACATGACATTGTAAAAGCCCCTTGAGGGGACAAAAGAGGGGCAGTCACTTTTGTCAGTCCTCCTCTACACTCTCCAGGCTTACCTTCATCCTGAATTTGCATGCCAGTTGAATATAACGTTGGGTTCAGTTGATACATTCCTTCTCTAGTTTTTACTAGCACAAATTGAGCATCTGGTTCTTTCTACAGTTGAGGATGAAATCAGAAAAACTGACTGTCACAGGACTTGTCATTTTGTTTTGCAGACAATACAAAACAGCCAGGTCAAGTGAGATACAGGCTGAAAAGCAGCTATCATAGGTACTGGCCTCATGGATGGACCCTCATAAATGTGTGGAAGTCTTTTGGCATGTAGAAAAGAAATAGCAGTAGCCTACAAGGTCTAATGGGTTTGCAGGTAAGCTGAGGGGTGAAGTTTAGGCCAAATGCATGGCCAGCACAACCTTTTAACAACTACGAAGGAAAAATACTGCCATTTTGTACCTACAACTGGGTTACTTCTGTGACATTCACCACACGTTCCCACAGGTTTGAACAGAATATTTTATCTTTTCTTTGTAACTGGAGATTCCCTTTACTCTTCTATTCCTCACTCTTTAATGTGTCACTATACTGATGAGGTCTCTAGGGCATATCACTTTAGACATATTCACATGGCTCTTTCAAATGATTTACAGTAAGTAATGCTGTAACAGGAATATAATTTTTGAAATATAATACCAGTCCATAGCAGCAGAGGTTCTGCTAGTGGTCAGAACTCCTAGAACCGTGGGAATAAGCTGTCATTAAGAACTTATCACCTGGAGGCCCTATCTTCATGTTGATGTTAGCTGGCACAGGACCAAATTTCAGTCCTCACTGGATCTCTACAGAGTCATCTCAGTTGAAAGTCTATCTGTCCTAATTACCCTGATCAGAAAGCTGGATAAAGCACAAGCAAGGTTCCTGCAAAAGAGCAAATTGGTCTGAGGCTTCTTATAGTGCAGAAAAGCAAAGTTCCTTTCTCTTTTTTCCAGGGAATTCCCTGCCATTGCAGAAACAGTTTGATCAATGAGTATTGATTTGTATCTATGAAACATTGGCCCTCCAACAGGAAAGAGTGAGATTGAGCTGGTTTTGATTGAACGTAAAAATTCATAGAGTCATAGAAACATAGAATTGCTCAGGCTGGAAAAGAACTTCAAGATCATCGAGTCTAATCTCGTCCTAACCTCATTACCCTATTCCTGATGACCCACCACTAAACTATGTCCCCAAGCACTACAACCAGGTGATTTTTCAACACTTTCAGGGATGGAGATTCAACCACCTCCCTGTTAAGCCTGTTCCAGTGTTTAACAATCCTTTCTCTAAAGAAGTTTCTCCCAATATCCAACCTGAGTCTCCCCTGATGCAACTTGAAACCATTTCCCCTTGTTCTGTCATCTGTCACCAGTGAGATGGGACCAGCCCCACTCTCACTACAACCTCCTTTCAGATGTTTGCACTGATATTTACAGTGATAAAGTCTCCCCTCAGCCTCCTTTTTCACAGACTAAACAGCCCCAACACCCTCAGTCACTCCTCATAGGTGATGTATTCCAAAAGTTTCACCAGCTTTGTTGAAAACACTACAATGTCCTTTTTGTACTGAGGTTCCCAAAACTGAATACAGTACTCGAGGTGGGACCTCCACAGTATCAAGTACAGGGGCAGAATTACTCCCCTAGTCCTGCTGGTCACACAATTTCTGATACACACCAGAATGTCATTGGCTTTCTTAGCTACCTAGGCACATTGCTGGCTCATATTCAACTGACTGCCAATCAATCCACCAAGGTCCTTTTCTGCCAGCTTTCCAGTTACTCTTCTCCAAGCCTGTCGTTTTGCCTAGGGTTGTTGTGACCAAGATGCAGGACCTGACACTTGGCCTGATTGAATTTCATACAGTTGGTCCTAGCCCAACCATTCAGTCTGTCCAGGTCCCTCTGTAAAGCCTTCCTACCATCCAAAAGATCAGCACCCCCTCCCATTTGGTGTCGTATGCAAACTTACTGAGGGTGCATCCATTTCCCTCATCAAGATCATTAATAAAGATGTTAAGGAGGAGAAGTCCCAGACTGAGCCCTAGGGGCACCACTCATGACTGGGCACCAACTGGATTTAACTCCATTGACCACAGCACTCTGGGCCTGTCCATCCATCCAGTGTTTAATCCAGCAGAGTATGTACCCATCCAAGCCACAGGCAGCTTTTCCATGAGGATGCTATGGAGGAGAGTGTCAAAGCTTTATTGAAGTCCAGGTAGACTACATCAACAGCCTTCTTCTCATCCATTAAGTAGTTCCCCTTGTCATAGAACAAGATCAGGTTTGTCAAGCAGGCAGGATCTGCCTTCCATGAACTCATGCTATCTGGGCCTGATTGTCTGGTTACCTTTAACTGTTCTATGATGGCTCTTGAGATTATCCATTCCATGACCTTCCCTGGCACCAAGGTGGGACTGTCAGGTCTACAGTTTCTGGGATCCTCTTTCCAGCCTTTCTTAAAGATGGGTGTCCCATTTGTCAGTTTCCAGTCCAATTGGACATCCTCAGTTAGCCGGGACTTCTGAAAGGTGATGGAGAGAGGCTTGACAACCACATCTGACAACTTTCTTAGCATTCTAGGGTGCAAACCATCCAGTTCCATAGACTTATGAGTGTCTTGCTTATGAAGCAGGTCCATAACTGTTTCTTCATGGATTACATAAGGACTAATCTGTTCCCCATCTCTGTCTTCCGTCTTAAGGGACTGTGTGCCCAGGAAACAACTCGTAAAATCTGAGGCAAAGAAAGCATTAAGTACCTCAGCCTCTTCTTGATTCTTGGTCACTGTGTTTCCCTCTGCATCTCATAGAGGATGGAGATTCTCCCCAGCCTTCCTGTTATTGATATATTTACAGAAACACTGATTGCTATTTTTCACATAGCCAAGTTTAGTTCCAGTTGGGCTTGGCCCTTCTAATTTTCTCTCTGCACAGATTCACTTCATCTTTGTAATCCTCATAAATTACCTGTCCTCTCTTCCAAAGACCATGAATTTTCTTCTTGTTTCAGAGTTCCTGCCAAAGGTCTCTATTCAGTGAGGCCATTCTCCTTCCTCATCAGCTCATCTTCCATGACTTGGGGATGGTCAAGTCCTGCACCTACAAAATTACCCTCTTAAGGTATGTTCAGCCTTCCTGGGCTCCTGTGTCCTCTATAACTGCCTTCGAAGAGACTCTCTCAACCATGGTCTAGAAGAGATCAAAGTCTGCTCTCCTGAAGTCCAAAGTGTCAGTTCTGCAGGCTGCCCTCCTTGCTTCAATAAAAATAGAAAAAATTATTATTTCATGGTCACTTTGCCCAAGACTGCCTCCAACCATTACATCCCCCCCAAGACCTTAATTATTAACACACAGCAGGTCCATGAGTGCTCTTCCCCTTGTTGGCTTCCTCACCGTCTGCGACAAGTAGTTATTTCCTACACATTCTAGGAACCTTCAGGACTGTTGTCCCTGCACTGTATATTTCCAGCAGATATCTAGGAAGTTGAAGCCTCCCAAGAGAATAAGAGGTACAGACCATGAGAAGTTACCAAACTCTCTCTAAAATACTTATCCACATCTTCATCCTGGTTGGGTGGTCTGTAGCAGACACCCACAATGGTGTCCATCTTATTAACCTTTCCCTTGATTCTAACCCATAAGCTTCCAACCTTGTCATAACCATCGTTAGTTTATAGACAATTATATCTCTCCCTAACATAGCGGGCTACCTCACCCCCTCTCCTTCCTTGCCTATCTCTTTTGAAAACTTGGTAGCCATCAATAGCAGCATTCCAGCTGTCTGGGTTATTCCACCATGTTTCTGTGATGGCGACTATATTACAGTTTCCTATCTGCACAATGGCCTCCAGCTCCTCCTGCTTGTTACCCATGCTGTGTGCATAGTGTTGGTGCACCTCAGCTGAGCCACCTTTTGAGCAAGAGGAGCTCTAATACCCTCTAGACCTTACTCAGATGTCTGCAAAGTAACCAGTCTCTCACCAATTCTTTTGTTCCTCCTGCCATAAGGAATATCATCCTCCTCCTTCACCAAGAACCAAGATTGTAAGTCCCTGCTAGCACTCTCATCTTCCTCAAGCACTGGCATGTTGCATCCAGGAACCACAATAGTGGCCCCACTTTCACCCCTGCCCTCCTTCATACCGAGTTTAGTTCATTTTCTAGAAAGCTTTGGAATTTTGAGAGAAGGCTAATGTCTGTATTAGTATTATTATGTGTTAATTCTTGTGTGACAGACTCTAATGATTTTATCGTTGAAAAAGATTGATCAGAAAAAAACCCAAACCTACAGATTTGGAATTTCCCAAAGTTACTGGAGAATGTTATACTAGAACCTAGTGTATATATATCCAGGGATGCTGGCATAAGAAGGAATAATTACATAATTTAATTTTTAAAGTTTTAGCCATGAAACAAACAGGATGACAAGAAGCATATTATTTCTACCTGAATATCAGCTCATTTGTGAATATCAGGGCAATGACTTTTCTTTTTTGTTTTGTTTTGTTTTGTTTTGTTGTTTTATAAGCCTGCAATTTCTAGTTTGCAAAAATCACAAGAATGAATGAAGTCTAAACGAATGAAGTCTACATTCCGTCAGAAGAACAAGTGATCAAAGCTTTGCTTTGTCGGCTGCTGGTTTTATTAATATATGAAAGGAGTTCCAAAAAACCCTTTAGCTCTAATAGAATTGAGTTGCTTTATCTGCAGATCTATTTGTAGATCTCTTTGCAACCTCTCAGTACATTCTGTAACAGTTGTAGAAAGGGCATCTTTGTTTTCCAAATTGAGGACAGCCTCTGCATTATGTAGGGGCTTTGGGTTACCAAAAAGATTTTTGCACAAGAGACAAAAAACACTCAAGACAGCAGCCTGAAATGTTCTCAGGATTTCAAAGCAGTGGTCAAATAGGAAGACCTTTTCTTCCACAAATGTGGCATTCAAATACTATGCTATGGGCAGATTTGACAAAATCTTGAGGTTTTGCAGCAGATCTATAGCAAGAATAGTACCTTCAAGTTCATGTAAAGCAATAGTGTTCATGGAAACTTGACCTTTCAAAAAATCTTCTGCTTCTTAATATAAACTCATTCATCCCAAACTGATAAACTTAGTTAATTACAGACACAAAGAACTACAAATTTTGTCTTAAAAGTTCCAGATGTATTTTTTTATCTCACTGAGTTAAATGACTGGATTCATTTAGTAGCTTTAACTAAGTGATGAAGACCAAAAAGGCACCTGAGTGTGTTAAATACATTTGAAGAGTACTGCACACCTTGAAAAAATCTGAAATTTGGAAGTGCCAGTTTCTCATGAGAATGTGAAAACTGAAGCAAATTTTTAGACTTGTAACATATTCAGGACACTTGATAAACTTTGCAACTCTTCAGGGTTTATGAAAAACTTGTTTCCCGGTTTAAAATCAGATATTAGATCATACGTCTAAAAAGAAGGAAATATTTGTATATGTTTCTGATTTAAATTTAAAAAAAAATAAATTTCAATAGATGCATGACATGGTACAGCCAGAAAAAAGGAATATTAGAGAGGAAACACAGACCAATAAATACACATGCAGACAAAACAAATGCAAATTAGTCAATGATAAATCTTCTAAAATGTAAATAAAATTCAAGCAATGGGAAACATCAAATTTAGTGTGGAAGCAAATATATCAAACCACTGCCTTGTGTTTAGACAAGGCTACCTTTATTTGTAAAGAAAATAGGTTGAAGGAAAGGACAAAAATCTAGAGTGTGAACACACAGAGGCACACTCATGCATGTTGGAAAACGATGATTTCAGAAGAAATGAATGCGCAGGGAGTACTTCAGATGATCAATAACACTTCCAGGACATGTTTCACCATATCTGTCCTTCAAGACAGTTACATCCAGTGACAGGAACAATTTCTTAATCAGTAGTAGATATCTTTTGACTTTTAGGTTAAGCATTTTCACACAAACCATAAAGGGACAAAGATAATTTGATCTTGTAGATGTTGCTGTAGAGGTACCTCTTGTAGAGGTAGAGGTGGACATAAACATGATGATAAGAAGCACACGCCAAAAAAAGCAGTATATGCAATATATAATTTATATGCAAACATATAGTGTGATGGACATTCGGGTAGAACAAAACTATAATCAAATAGATATGAAGATACGTAGAGAGAAATGTAAGCTAAAACCAAGCTAAAGGAAATACAGATGAACTAGTCAACAAGTAAAATTCCCACCAAGGAGAACAATATCCTGAAAAAAAGGCTGGAAAAAAGAAAAAAAAAGCTTCTGACATTGAAAGATAAAATGTCTTTGTAAAACTAGATCTGTCGTCAGCAGGTGGCATAGATTAGTTTGTGTACACTGAAAAAAAATTACATTCTGGTTCTGGATTATTATTATTATTATTACTCAGAAACAGTATTGTGTTAGAGAATACAGCTGACCGTTTATCTCAGGTATTAAATCTGTATTTGCTACCAACCTTGGTAATGATATATAATGGACTGCAATTTAATTAGAAGAGTTTTAATGTTTTGCAAGATGATATGATATTAAACCCTTCTTGGAGTCTTGGTTCCAGGCTAAAGGTACTATAAAAAACATCTTAAGATGTTAAAAGGATGCTTTCAAAGGCTTGGGAGTCAAGTTATGATCCCTATTTGACTCCATTGAATTACAAGGCAGCATCACAGAAACCCACCTGAGAAACAAATTGTTTAAGAGAAAGCTTGAACTTGGTCTTCCCTGTCATGAGATAATTTCTGTTAAAAAGAGGGAATTTGAACCTTCTTGTAAAAATCAAACAGAGGATCACATGAATGAAAACTTCACAGTTGCTTGACTGCAGATTTTCTTCGATGGAGGGAGTATAAAATAAATTCATAAAAGAAACAGTGTCAGATCAGACAGTGTCAGGGGAAAAGACGATGCAGTGCATTGCAGCAGCTGACTTCATGAGGCTTTCTCTAGGACATGAAGGCCACCATCTCATAGAATGTCTCATAAATACTGACACATGCGTACATTACTAACATTATTTCTTCATTGGAGAATGACAATAAAAGAGGAAAGGGTTTCTTGAAAAAGATTATTTTACAGTATGCCAGCCCCTGGAATATGTGGGTCTATATCTAAGTTAGCTGTTAAAGTGAGTTGTCGTTAAGAACCTGAAAAAACACCAGTCCAAAAGAAACACACTCAGAAATAGGGAACTTTTAATCTCTCTCAAGGGCATTTTGCTGTCACCCTCCACTATAAAGAGCACATGCTACTTTAATATACTCTCTATGGAAAATTCGTCTGTACTTTTAATTATTATATCTGTTGGGTTTATATATATAATTACAGTGACTGTGCATTTATCCATCCGTAAACACAAATTTTATACCTGCATATGGAGAAGTTACATGTATTTCAACCACGATGACTTCAGGATAAAAGGAAAAAGAGTAAAGTCGTCCAAACCCAATATTGATAAATATTAACAAGTGAAACTTGGGGTGAGATGAACTGGATCATTATTTTGAAGAAAAATTCATAAATAGGAAAAAGTTGGGAAGAAATTTAACATATTTAAATTTGTGTGAAAACTTTTGTTAAGGACAGGAAGTGCAGCCTGTGATTTATATAAATTTATTAATAGTTTCCTCATGCTAGATGCAGAAACAGACTATTTCCTCTTTCCTACATATTACAGTGTCTGTTAATCTACAAGAGAAAAATCTTAATCCCCTTGAAATATTTTCAGATAGTTGATGGAAAGTGAAGTAACTGGATGTTTCCTGTGCAAATACTATAAAAAAAAAAATCTCCAAAGCAATTTTGCAATTTCCAGTGTGAGAACATCTCCATTTAGATAAGTCAATCAATATAAACCCTGACCCTCTCAAAAAAAAAAAAAAAAAAAAAAAAAAAAGAGAGAGAGAGAGAGAAAAGAGGAGACACCCAAATCCTTTTACTATTCCCAATGAGTTTTGCATCAGACTTATAAAGGTTCAACAAAAATAAGTATTGCTTTTACATAAAAAGAAATGAACCTTGTTAGGACAGTTCATCTCAGTAAGAAGTGTGGGCATCGAAGCACAGTCTCAAAGCATAGGGGGTGGATAATCATTTGCTTTAATTGCTTTTCTAATGCAAGAGGAGAAAGAACGTCTAAGAATTGTTTTTGCAAAGCACAATGAAGAGTTAGCTTGCCTCTTACACCATTAAGTGCTTGCAGATACACATCAAAATACTACCAAACTCTAACAGAGCACTTTTCATCGCAATATCTCAAAAGTGCTTTAAAAACTATATAGCATCATCCCTTCCAGTGCTAGAAATAGAGGCATGGAGATGTGAAGTGACTCACAACACACAGAAGCCCTGGAAGAAAATCAAGATTTCTTTTTCATCCAGTTAGTGTTCAATCCTGTGGGCTGCTTCTCTTCCATGAGCCAATGTGTACAATTTCTTCAGAAATCAGAAGGAAAAGAGTGGCTACAATAAATTAACTGAGCAGATGCTGGAGCTGTTTGCAAAACAACCATTAGAACGTGGTTTCTAAGTGTAAAGGGTCAGTTCCCATAAAGGCATGCTGGAAAATCCTCACATTACAGAGAAATACAGGGTTTACTACAGGAAGCAAATCTTTTCTGGGGACTTTAGTGGGAGAGAAGAGTGTCCAGAACACATGTTCAGGCTATATGAGGTTTAATGTCTACTTTAACCCATAGACTTAGTCAGAGGAGACTAGAGACACATCTGAGAATTCAGAAGTTTAATCAATAATCAATGTCCCTGATTTAGGAGTGTTCCAGGTCCCATCGGACAAAAACGCCAGATACAGCTGTAGCTGGAAGTTAGCCTGAATATGTCTTTGTGTCTTTAATGATCTTCCCTAAAAGGATTGGTTTGCAACATTGCTCTTACCTTCAGAGGGAGGCTGATACCAACCCTGAGGAACCCATCCACAGTGGTGTGTTACCTGGTGCTCCATAGCTGTCAGGCTCAGGTTCAAGCTGCAGATAAAACTGTGCATAGAAGTGATCTAATTATGCATGCAAATAACTCATTAGTGCACCAGCTGATTACTTGCCTGTGTAATTCCTGCAGTCAAGAACATATTATACCAAAACATTTTTATACCTGCAGTTCTAAAAGGCTGAAGCTCATCAAGTAAACGATTTCTCCTGCAAGGACGATAAAACTGAAGAACAGCAGAAGGGGAAGCTTTATGACCATCCAGTGGGGGTCAGGGCCACTTGCTCTGAAGGGCCAAAGACCTTGCAATTAAGGCAAAATCTACTCAAAGGGCAGGGAAAGTTTCTTCTTGATTCTCAGTAGTTAAAAGCTCACGCACACCAAGGAGCACAAGAGCTTTGACCCTTCCAGAACTCTGAATATTTTATCTAAGTACATGTCAGACCCTTTGTAATGCTCTGAAAATCTTGGCTTTAATAATGGACTAGGGAATTATTGCCACTGATTTCAGTGCACTGTCTGGAAATACATTTTTCTCTAACATATTTTATATTCTAAGTCCACTTTCAGTGGATAACTCTTTAATCTCCTGTTAAAGAGGAAAGAAGACTGGATTACAAAGAGCTGAACATTCTCTATTTACATTTTTGGAGAATGTTCAGGAATGAAGACTTGACCCTAATTCAGGTTTTTACATTTTAATTATCAGTTTGTACCACTGATTCATGTCTCAAGAATATCCTTTCAATTTAGAAAAGAAGTGGATGGAGACATACGTATGTTTTAGAGACCCAGAGCCAGCTCAATTTTTGACAGATTGTTTCAGAAATCATAGCAAGGGTTAAATTATGTTAATTATTTATAATATTCTAATCTACTGAAGTTTGAGAGATTTTGGGTGCTCTATATTCATCTTTTTTGTTGATGCACTTTGTTGATGTTGATGTATTCATCATGGGGAAATAGTAAGCAATAAAATAAGAAAAGATAAAATGAGTCTGCTGTAGTTGTTGCATTGTTTATCACACCTGTTTTTTTTACCATGCACACAGCAGGTATTGGTAATTCATGACTTAGTGAAAGCATGTCTGTGAGCATTTATGTACCTCATACCATTATCAGCACCTCATCTTTAAGTATGTTTAGAGTCTCCCTTCCTGTTCCATGATGTTGGTAGTTATCTTCATTTCAATAAAAGATATTTATTTTTAAAAAAGCAACACACACTGGTATCTACAATGGCAAAGCTCATAAAGGAGAATGTAATTCAAGTGTAAATATCTCACCAGTATTTGCAAATTGATCTCCTATATAAACCAAAATCTAAAGCCAACATTTCAGAGTTTTGCAGCATTATAGTAACCTAACTATCACTTTCCAGATTTAGATATTTGATGCTTTGAAAAGCCCACATTTCAGCCCTAGATTCACCTGGAGAAAAATTCAAAACCTGAAATTACACATTTACTAGAAGATTTACTGGAAGAAGAGCTACAGTATCTAGACTGTCAATTTATATGATCGGCACCATGCAACCTGATCCTAACCACACAGAGCATCTGCATCATGGCCACAGGTTGCCTCTATGGAGCTTGGCAGATTTAAGTCCTTCTATAAAATGACTGACATGAGGAGAAAGGAGCAGCTGATACTTGGTGCTAATGCTGGTCCAGGAGCAGGAGGTAGATGCTTGTCTGGGGCTCACAGGCAAGGATCCCCCTCTGCTCTAGGTTGAAACTCATTCTGCAGGGGTGGATGCTTGTATCTTCTCCAAAGACCTGACAGAGGATATGGTTTTTCTTCTAAAACATGACTTCTAGAGAATGTGGTGCAAAGAGCTCCCCTGCATATTGATGTCAAAGATTCTCAGGAGATGAATAGATCATAGCTTTGCATGTCTGAGCTGAGCAGAACCAGCCTTTCAGCTCTTTCTACCCCAAAAGACTCAATTAAAAGGCTATGGTGATGGCTAAAGAGGGAACATTCACCAACCCCTTGCTGCTACTTCACAGCAATGAAGGATGCTAGAAACCATTAAGCTAGAGAGAGATGAGGAATTCAAGAATGAGTGCATTTGCATTGAGGAAAGTTTGCTATGTTTCTCACCTTACCCATCCACCTCATTTTCTAATGTGTTCTTGCAAGTGAGAATGTGTGGAAAAGAAAATGTAGAAAGAGAAATTGCACCCCCAAAAGGAGCCCAGTGTTTAGAAGGAGATGGTTTTCTTCCTGGAAATGAAATCTAGGTAGGTTTATCTATTTCAGAATGTGTCATGCCAGTGGACCAGAAAGTGCTGTTGCTATCTCTTTCTTAGGAAAGGGTGGAGAATATCATCTATTCAAACACCGTTTCCAGAAGAAATGCTAATATGCTGAAGGAATCTGATCTATTTAGAGAGTGCATATTTGTAGCAGATGATGACATTATTTTAAATTCATCAGGTTCAGAAGTTTTAAGGTTTTTTTTAACCATTCTTCTCCAGATTTACTGAAGCTTTTGCAGAACTGCTGACATCCCTCCTGAGAATTTAATTTGAAATCTAAAAAAAAAAAAAAAATATTTAGTAAGTATAACGCTCCACAGAAGCACTGTTATCTCCTGGGTGCGGGATAACTCAAATGCAGTAACTTGATTGCTGCAAAGGTAATGAATTGCCTTTGGGAACAGAATAAAGTATTGACAGTAAAGATTTGAACACAGGAAATTTTGAACATATATTTTGCTTTTATTTTGGTTGTGTATGAATGCAATAATGATCAAACTCCTCAGTGTCCCTGGAATTTAACAGGTGCAGCATAAGCAACATAGCACTCCAAATGACTCAGAGATCATGGTTTTAAAGTCACATGTTAAAAAAAAAAATATTATTTGCTTTGTATATGGGAAAGTGAGGCATTTTGAGCGTTAATTCTTCACCCACAAGCTTGCAGTACCCCTGGAAGAGGTGTTAACAGGATAATTTTCTCATGATTTCTAAGATTATCCTGCTTTGTTTTTCTGATATTTTTAATTTCTAAGCACACTATTAAAAATAAATGCCTGTGTTTTCTTTTGTTTTATATGTTCTCTGGCATAAGCAGTACTCAAATGCAAATTCTCTAAGCCTACCTGCAGTGCAGTGGTTTGTCTTTGCCATTCCTTTTAACTGAGTTGTTAGTATGATTCAGAAGAATGCTAGACTTCTTAGAAATTAATTGCTGCACTTGTCTTTAAAAGAACTTTTGTTTTTTGTTTTATCTTTATTTTTTTTCAAATGTTCTTACTGTTTCCTGGCAGGGTGTCTGCCTTTTGGGTTGTTCTCTGCTTCCTGTGGAAACTTCATGTACTTTATTTTGTTTGCTTTATTTTCCTGATTGTAATAAACGAGTGTCTGAACAGATCAGTGAGATTGTTCCAGGTCTAATTTTTATGTGATATATGAACTTAAAATTGCATCCCACCAAAATAATTGTTATCTAGTGAGTTCTTCAGCTCTATACAGTAATAAATCTAAATACACACATATTTTAGGCCATGCCTTCCTGATAACCATTAGAAATTGCACATAAGAGGAAAAAGTGACATTACAATCTCTCCTGCCTAAATATGTATTATGAACAATGCCTCTCATATAACCTATGCATACAGGATGGATGAATAGCCAGTGGTCAGGTTTGTTAGAACAAAGCAAGACAGAGAACCTAGTCTGTAGCTGAGATTGCAATGTTGTAGATAAGTTAAGAAAGAAATATCCAGTCTTCTATGCCAAAAGCAAACAGAAAATAAGTAGATACTCACTTTTGCCTAAGATAGGAAAAATATTTCTCAAAAATCCCTTGGGAATCTTTTGCATGTTCATATTTGTGTGAGTGTGAAGAAAGTGGCGAAGTTAAATCTACCTGTTCTGGCAAGACTATTAGAGCTTGCCCTGGCACACTGGGGTCAAAATATCTGACTACTAGAGCAATATATGTATTTGTGCTGAAAGGAAGACATATGTAGGTGCCTCACAAAAAAAAAACAACCCATGCCTTGTATTTTGGAAAGAATGTTCAGTTAGGAAGAATTAATAAAAGAGTGGAGTTTGTACATGTGCTCTTTAGAAAATCTTACTGAATGTTGATTAAAACAAATAAGATAATAGTCTGTCTGGAAGGCACACTTAATCTAAAAGAGAAAGATAAACTGACTTAAAAAGCCAATCTTTCCTCTAACATTAAAGATTTCAACATTTCTGCCTCTTTGCCATTCAGGACCTCCTTTAAATTTTAAACTTCAGTTCTTGTTTTGCTTCATCATCTAGGAACATTCTGTCCTCCATATCCATTTCCACTTCATTTCTACTTTTTATTAGACCGTATGAACTGTGATGTGTGTTTCAGTAGCGTGGAAATTTCAAAGGCTATGATACAGAGCAACAACAGATACTGGAAGGTGTAAAAAATTATATATTCCTGTGTGGTCAGCTGGAGAAGTTTTGGTGAGAAAAAAAAAAACAAACCAAACCAAACCAAAAAACAGCGCCCCTCCCCCCAGCAACCAATCAATCAAACAGACAAACAAACAAACAGAAAAAACCCAAACACACAAACAAACAAAAAAGCCCAGTAAAACTAACCAACCAAACAAAAAATCCCCAAACTGGCCACTTTTCTGCTGGATTTCTGGTTCACATACTAGTACTCCTATGTAAAGTACTAGTATGGAGTATTGCCAGACGTAAGTTTCCTGTGGAAGCAACAGTCACTCCATATTAATTTGTACATGCAGCTCCTTTTTTTCCCCTAGGAAAAGAAAATACAGTGGTTTGGTGTGCTTCAAAGGATCAGAAGAATTTCTCTTGAAGAAATTCTTCATTTTCTTTCATGAAAAGTTTCTTCCTTTATCCCATAAAATAGTTTTAATGACAGCAGAACCACCTCCATCCCCTGTACCAGCCATCTTCTGGGATTACAGCACTTAAAAAAGGAAAAAAATATCAGGGAAAGAGTGACTTAGACTGCACCCCTGTGTGATTCATCTTATGATAAAATAATTGCTTCACAGCTGCAAAGACATTTTGCTTTTTCAGTGCTGTACCTCAAAATTCTTGTCTGAACCAAAGACTTTGCAAAGGAGGCCATATGCAGAATGAACACTCACAATGTTCCATACTTAAAGTAGATCAATTAAACAAGAAAAAAAGGAAAATAGAAAAAGATAAAAAGAAAAGGAAAAGAAAGAGGGAAAAGGAAAAAATGGAAACTAAAAGAAAAAGGAAAGGGATAGGGAAAAGAAGCATGAAAGAAAGGAAAAGGAAGAAGAACGGGGTTAAAGAGAAAAAGAAAACAATAGGTTGAAATTTCCAAACTATTTTTATTCAGCTATCCTAGTGCTTCTGTGCCCATCAATCTCTGTATGTTTTGGAGGCTAGAGGAGATGCTGTGACTTTAGTGTCAAGTGTTTTCAGGCGTCAAGGCTGTTTTCAAGAATCATTGGTAAGAGCAGAGAAAGTTAATTAGATACAGATAGAGTAGAAGTAAACTAATCCAAAGTTTCCATGAAGATTAGTCAAAGTTTGCGTTACTACAGTGTTGCAGTTGCTAGTGCAGAATATCTTATCTAGGTGCTTTTGATGAAGTTGGGGTTTGCTGTAAAACTGTTTCCAAAGCACCTCTTCTCAGATGGAGAAACAAACTGTTCCCAGATCCTTGTCTGTCATGACAGCTAGAAGTGTCTAGTTAACCTCTGCCACCAAAGCCAAGATAAACAAGTCTCAGACTACTTTTCATCAGGACCTAAAAAACCTCACAGTCAGCTAATCTGTAGGATTTACTCTGTGGGCAATAAAATTTCCCTTAGCTTGTTTGTTTCTCTGCATTATACATAGCAATATACCGTCCTGTGAGTCCTTATACCTCCCCTTCTCTATACGCCCCCATGATGGTTTCTAGAGATGTTTTCAGAGGTGAGTTCTGTCTGACCTTGGTGCCCCTTGCCCAGGGTTCCAGCCCAGCACCAAGCTCTCCTTTCTGCTGAGATGGACTTGTTATGGCAAGAGAAGGCAGAGCTATTTCATCAAAGTGAGAAAAATAACCTGAACATTTCACACCACCTCCATGTAAAAAATTTTTCCATGAGGACAGTAATACCTTCAAGAAAGAAACCAGAACTGGAATTTTAAAAATTCACTTTAGTTTACCTGTTCACTTCATTATATTTTGTTTTCATATGATTTCTTGTTAGGTAACCAACTGTTCCAATGTCTTTCATAGTGTTACACAGTGGTATATAGATAGCTGTAAAGCACAAATTGATGTGCCATAAATACTGTGAAATAATTTAAGCAGAAAAGGCTTGTATTAACACGCTTGTTGCTGACTGAAAATCTTACTTCTCTAGATCAAAAAAATCTCCTTTTGGTGTAAGAATTAAGCTGTGACACTTTGATCAAGGAAAAGAGCACACAGTTTGTGTTGTAATTAGGAAAACAGCTGCTTTTTATATTCAGAGAAAATGTACGGAGTTGGTCATTTACAGAAATTGTAAGCTGGCTGTGAAGTAGTTTTTCAATTGCTTTTTTTATTTAAATGCCACCTAAATTCTCTGCAATGTATCTAGTTTTCCTCTTGACTCATCTTGCAAAATGTTACTATTTTGCATCCAAACCAGCAACAAACCAGCCTGGGATTTTTTCCAAGAAGCAGAAATTCTGTAATACCCCATGAATAAAAGCAAGATAGCCTTCTCCTATAAAACATACAGCTAGAGGTCACAGGATCTTATTTTTCTGGAAAAGTAAGAAAAAAACAACTACAGAAAAACTAAACTATGTGGCTTATTTTTTTTGGCTACCGTTCACCTTTAGTGTTGGATACTTCTTAATAGATCAGGATTTAGAACCTCCCTAGTATGTCAGGCCTGGAGGGACCACTTTGAATTGGAGTTGAATTGTCAGAGTGGGATCTCAAGGAACAAATATTGTGATGTCACCACAAACTAACAAAAAGCTATTTATTGCTGTTTCTCTGTAGAGTTCACAATCTCTGTGCACAGAGCAAGGCTCTGCAGAGACAGTGCTGTGATGATAAGCTGCAAATATCTCTTGAGAAACTCAGCGAATCTGCTCAGGAGGTGATTTTTCCTTTGAATTTGGAACTGCCAAATGAGCTAGGTACTGTGGTTAATTCTGCCATCTCTGTTGTCTACATCAGCTAAATGTGACAAGGTTGTGTGGTCTGAAATGAAGGATGATTTGCTTCTAGAGCCACAGGTACCCTTTGAAGGTGGAAGCTCACAAAGGGTCAGTTGTGTGAGTTTTCTGCTGTATGCAAAGGATTTGAATATTCTGGGAAAGGCCACAACTGAAATTTCATCCTTGGATTTGGGGTTTTCAACTGATATAGCAGTCCCTCTGTGCTGTCTGCTGCTGATGATATATTGAGGCCCCTATCTCTATTTTTTTTCCCTGTTGTGCTTTTTAACTGCTTTTAGAGAACAATTCCCCAGCCTGCTAAAATAAACAAGTATGTCTCCTGGATAGTAAAAATGCTGGATCAATTACTGAAACTGTCTGGGAATCTTAAATCCCTCTCTTAAAATATATTTTCAGATCTGCTTAGGAAGAAGTAAAGGAAAGCAAATCTTTACTTGCAGTTAGCCCTGTGAGAAAATGCCTTCCCACACAAATCTTTCCATTTCTGCCTCCCTCCCTTTCCCCTTCTCTCTCTGTCTCTCCTAGTGACACATAGTAGGAACTAACAACCTGAACAGCCATAAACTATGGCAGTAACTTCCACCCACACACCTCATTAGGACTTTAACACATTTTCCTTTGCCTTTCCCCATCACTACTAAGTGGCACAACTGAGAAGTTGCCCTTTCACATTTTAATTGGAAGCAGTCAGTGGATTTTATGCTTGGTAGTTTGGTAATTATTTGGTCTGTGACTTACTGGACACTGGTCTCTCTGGTCATTTCAGGTTTTGAGTCTATCCAATAATTGCTAATCATCAAGGACTCTTCAAGAACACATATTCCTCTTTTGTGGACAGAATGCCTTTGATTCTGCTGCCTTATTTTTTCATTCTTGTTTTTAAGTCAATGAAGAAACTGTGACTTCTTCAGTGGAAACATTGACATTAGATCCTGTCATGATGTCAGAAGACCTGGTTTTATATTTTACCCTAAGTCTTTGCTGGGGTAACTGAGACTCTGTAATTGCCCAGTTGGCATTGTCATGAATTTGCCTTTGTAGTGTGTCTAAGCTGACATGCTGCTTCCTACCCAGCAGTTTTAGGGACTTTTTACAAAAGCTTAAGTAAAAGTCAGCAGCTTGATTCTGTTTACTTGGATTTGAGTACTGACTTATCCTTTCCATGTCCAGTGTTTTACTAATGGTTTATGAACTTCATCCGTTTTAGACTATGTTCTTACCTCATGGAACTAATTCACCTTAAGCATCTTTTCCAAAAGACTGGTCTCATGGGTCAAGTGAAGACTCTGAAGTAAAATTTTCCAGTCCTTCTTGCCATTTTAATTCTGTGTAGCCAGATACAACACTAGTCTATTCTTCAGGAAGTTGTAATACACCCTTAATTTACTTGTGATTAGCTGAGTGATGACTACAAAGCATTTGGAACTTATTGAATTAAAGGAGTTAAGGAGCTAAACTTAGGGAGTTAAACACTTAAGGTGTTTAAAAAGTGTAACTGAAGCTGAATGTGGCAGCTATTTCATAAATATTGAATGTAAGTTAAACAATAAGGACAGATTTAAATAGTCAAAATATAAGAAACTCCCACAAGGGCAAGTGGTGTGATAATGCTAATGTTCTTTTGTGAGGCTAAGACTATAGATGTTGTGGTATGTACAAGTTATTTCATGAATAATAATTACAGAAAGAACAAGAATGTATACTTTTATATATTTATTTCTGAGCGATAATCTAGTTGTTTTTTTGTTGTTTTGTGGGTTTTTTTGTTGTTGATTTTAAATTTTTTTTTAATACAAGCACATTTTTCTCTTTTTCAGAAAAAGTGAAAACAGAAAGTCCAAGGCATAAGAGTTTACAAAGCAGTATGGTGTGTAGGGGGAGCAGTGTTTTCTTATGCAAATGCCTATCATCCTGCCCTGATAACATGATGAGCTAGATTAATTTAGTGAACTTCTTCTCCTGCAGATGGATGGAACAACTTAAGGATGGCATAAAATTAGTTACTACAGAGATGAAATTTAAGCTTTCCTTGTAAATCTAGCCCTATTTTTCTTTATACAAGAGTTATACAGCAAATAGTTGTTGAAGTTTACTCCAAGTCATTTCAAAGGCAAAGGCAGACTCTGCCTCAAAGAGTCTTCATTTTCTGAGTGAGTGACCAACTCCTTTCAGCTCTATCTGGGAAAGCAGAGAAATTATGTTCTTGTAACCAAGCAGAAAACACCTAAGGTAGTCTATTGCATTGTCCTTCTCTCCTAATCTGACCATACTCCTAGGATGGATTCTGATGGATGCTCAAGTCAGATGCAATACTGTTGGCTTTTGCCATGCTGTTTCCTTCAAAGATATCTATCAGAGCTGGAAATCCATTGCATTGGTTGCATTGGCTATCAAGTGTAAGAGATCACAATATTTTCCCCTTCTCTGACTTCCTTTAGCTTCTTGTTCAGAAACTGATGATCAGATTTTAAATTGGTAAGAATAAAAATGAAAGTTCCTAATGTTCTTAAAATCTTTTTTATTATGCAGATAAAAATGCCAAAAGCTTTCTTTTAGCAAGGCAGAGTAATCAATACCCACCTGCAAATTTGGGAAACTGGGACTGGGCACTCATGCTGTTCAGGGGTAATTGAACTAGGTGGAGCTTCTTCAGGTCTAAACCTGTACAGAAACTCTAAAGTCTCTTTCTACTTGCAATGTTTTTACTTCATAGCAATAAAACAAAACTCTGGTGTTTCCAAAGTTTTGTAACCACCTGTAGTGACCTGTATCAGGACTGCCTCATTGTGCCTACCTCAATTTCCCTCCGTGATTGAACTGCTCTTTGTGTCTCAGCTCTGCTGCCCTTAGCCTGGTGTTGTAGAGTTTCCATGGGAAAGCAAAGGGCATAGCAAACTCTCAACTGGTAACAATCTTGAAAGTACCAAAAAGAAGGCCACATCAATTCAATATCTGTAGTACCAGTTGCTCTCCTGTGTTGAAGAACATGGAGCTCAGCTTAACCACAGCTAGGCCAAATGGCCAAGAAAAAAAAAGGACAGATAAATGAAGGAATCTGCTTAATGATGGAAAAAGCTTTATAGGTTTTTCTTTTGTTTCCCTTTTATTCTCCAACAGAAAATTTTGGAGCTGTGGCTAAGTAGCTGAATGACAGCAGTCACTTTATTCTATAAAAGCTGGTCCCATCTCTTGATCAGGAAGACTCTTGTATATTTCCTTTCCCTAGAAGGTCTGCTGGACCATCTCTCCTCCAGTGGGGAAGGCTGCTTGAGTGTTTACTCCTAAAGAGGAGCAAAGGGACAGCTCTCTGTAATCATAGAAAGGTAAGAGGTATTAAATCCTTGTATATGAATTCTTAACTTTAATACTTTAGGATTCTTTTAAAGACTGCCATCATAAATCATACTGACTATAGATATTATTCTAATCGTTCCAGACCTAGTATATGACATCTTAATAAGTATGTTTCTAGCACTCAGTTTTTGTGTGACAATTCCATTATTTTCATATTTTATTGTTACTGTACCTTCTTGCTTGTTATCTTAAACAACCTGTTTTTCTATGCCAATATCTTCTCTCATATAAAGTGATTTATACCTTTTATAGTCTAATTTTTAAGATCCTTTGCTGTTTATAAGAAATCCTGTTTTATATGTATACATCAAGTCTTCTATCTTGCCTCACATGAGACAAGATCTTCAGGAAGGAACAGGGGATGTGGGAGGACAGGTACTTGAGGAGGTGTCAAGAAATCAGACTACATCTATATGACCAGAAAGTTCAGATGTAGTTTCAACTTTGATATTAATTGGTGTGGCAAAACACAGCCCCAGTGCAATAAACTTTTCTGCAATGGAAGAGAAAATCTTTAAACTTCGTAAGTGCTGTGCAGCACAACTCCTAAAGGTATTCAGTTATTGCAACAGAATTGCATAGCTAACAACGCCTAGTGAAATGTAGAGGTCTGAAAGTGACAACAGGGAAATCAAGTACTGATACGTTGAGTTACACAGGCTACTGCAATCTGTAATTTAAAGAGTATGAATACCCACTAACTTCAGTGAAATTTAGTTGTCTTCTCATGCTGTGTATTTTGAACTAATATTTAAATGAAGGAAAGAGGACAAAATGGGTACAAATAAACAAATCTTTAGAACTTTTCTCCTTCTAATGCAAAAGTAAGATATTTATAAAGGTGGAAGGCAACAAAATAAGGAAAAAAAGGAACAAAAAGCTATTTATGATGTTCTTCATTAACTTGTAAAGCTGTCAAGTGTAACAGGCTATGCAGGACAAAAACTTATGGAAGTGGTAAATAAGGACAATCAGAGAGTAAACACAGTCTATGAAGACAGTGGCAGACAGAAGAGAGCCACTGCCAGAATATATCAGTTATTTGTAATTACATTGTGTAGCTTTTCCTAATTATCTGGTGTTGGACACAGTTGAAGAAGATATAAGAAAGAGGAAAAGGCCACAGTTAGCTCAGTACAGATGCAGTTACTTAAAATTGCATAATAGAAAGAGAGTGTCTTATAAAAAAGATGTAAGTGTGAAGAACTGGGATTATGGCTCCTCAGATTATGCAGAGGATGTTTCACTTTCTCTCATTGGAAGCAGATCTCATGTCCACATGACCCTGACCCAACCCTGTTGTTCTAGGAGGACCCACTGTGAGTTCCTGCACTCATGTGAATTTATTACAGAAATTGGACTCTAATAATAACAAAAATCAAATAAAAACTTCACAAAGTGGGTTGCAACTTCCTTATCTGTCTGTTTAATATCATTAGGAGTACCTAGATGAATTAAGATGGGCAGGATTTCCCTTTGAAGCTGTACTCTTTATTAATACACTTTATACTACCATGACCTTTATGAGTTCTGCTGATAGTCTATCACCTCACTGTTGTAGAAATACTTTGAATACAGGCTTAAATGCCTATTCTTCCCTCCAGAAACTCATAATCACTCTTCTTCATTGAAGGCCACTGAGAGAGGAAACATAAATCATCCCAAAGTTTTTTTTGTATGCATTGAATTTTCTGCAATATATTTAATATTTTTCATAGTTTTTCATATTTTTTAATGAAAACCACTCTTCCATGACTCCATGACACAGATCATCTTTCAAGTCAGTCTTTTCTGTTGTGGATTGGACCAGCTTCTGAGAGCGGCTTCGTGCTTGTGGTACAGGCAACATTTCAAGTAATATAGGCACACATGTAGGTAAAGGTTCATAAGCATACATTTTTTCCTCACAAGTTGGAATTCTGTAGTAAATTATTATATTTACTTTACTTTTGTGATACGTATACTCACTTTCCTTGTGGTAATTTTGTAGTAGCTTATAGTATAATATTCACCTACATACACAAATGTGTACATGTATATGTTTTGTTTTAATAATAGTTAATATTAGTAAAATAGAAATAATTCCTCTTGAAGAATACATTTTTAAGTGTAAAGTCCATATGATAAAGGCATCACTAGAGACCCCAGACCCCACGGTGAAGAGACTTCAGGATATTTTTTCCCAGCCTTCTGTCACAGTCACTGCTTTTGTTCCCAGTAATGGCAGGCATGCCACTTATTTAAGGATTTTAATTTAAGGAATTTAAGAGAAACTGAACTTTCAAGCTGGTTGCACTAGAGCAAAAGTAAAGACAGCAGGAGATGGAGTTTAATGACTTTCAGCACCATTGAAAATAAATTTATCGCAGAAGGAGAAGGTCATATGTATTTCTGTGTAATAATGTACATGAGGCTGGTTGTGAGGGAAGCTGTAGCACACAGCCCTGGGGGCTGTGGAGTAGCAACAGCAGTAATAATGCCAAGCCTGCTGAAATGGCAGAATCACAGATCTTTTTTTTCAAGACCATTGCTTGGTGGTAGTGGCAGAGATTCAGTTTGATTTTTAGCCTACCTAGTTCTGATTTAGCTTAACAAATAAGTTCAATAATATCTCTGATTAATACAACATGGGGAAAAATAATGGGTTTGAATTGGTTTTCATTTTGGTTTTGGGTTCAGTTTGTTTGCCCTCTTAGAATCATAGATTGTCAGGGTTGGAAGGGACCTCAAGGATCATCTGGTCCAATTCTTCTAATATTATTGTCCTCATTGAGCACCTCATCAAGCTGAGACTTCAAACTTCACAAAGTAGGGGAATCCACCTGGGAGACCATTCCAATGTCTGACTGTCCTCGTCAGGAAAAAAATTTCTCTTGTGCTCAATTGTAATTGGAGTCCCACTTGACCATTTTACTGGATGAGGACAAGATGAGGCACCTCAGGTCTATGTTGGAGATGTATCCCTGATACTGGTTTGCCAGTAAGCAGCACTGGAGGTGTAAGGGTCTGGAAGTGCTTTGAGACAAGTGTGTGAGGTCAGCCTGAGTCACTGTCAGACCGACTGAGGGCTGTTTAATGACTGGTGTTCATGAGCATATAACAAGTAAAATGGGTCAGAAGCTTACTAATTTCTCTTTCTGGGCTGAGCCCACCATGGGTGCCTGGAAAAGCATTGAGAGGTTTATTTCTGCAGTAGCTTATACAGTGAAATCATTGAGCAAACTAGGCATAGAAGTTTAGACACTCAACACCAAGCCCATTCAGTAGGATTTCTTCAGTTTGCTGTGGATCTATTCCCATGCTGTTGCTGGATGCAATCTGGCTAAGAAGGAAAAGCCTTTTCCACCACAGCTGGGTCCCATACCATCACATTATTCAGCTGCTCCAGGATGAGTGTCTTAACCACGTGGCAACTTTGCCTCTACTTCTGTTTAGTGCCTTCCTGCATTCTTCCACTTTTCATTTCCAACTTCCACAGCATTGTTTACTTCACTGCCAGTGCCAAATAGGATTAAACCTGATAAAGAGAAGCAGATGCATTACATCTGGCAGAAAGTAAAAGATCAGCGTTTGGCACAAGGGTTTATTGTTTGTGACAAGGCTTTGGAATGTAATTAATTTTGCAAATCCATGGCAATGAATGCCATTCAGACTTACCAGATGTGCCAGGGAGGGACATGCCAACTCTTTTTCCAAGAGGATTGCTTGATGCCTGCTGTCTCTCATTTGTGCAGCTCCATGGGTGTCAAATAAAATAATGTCTCTTTGGATGGCAACAAAGAACAGGATATTCTCTGCAGAGCTACAGCATATACAACCACAAAAGGGGCTTTTCTCTTGGTGATGGTGTAGTTTTTCTGGGCAAATGTTGGGGTTTTTTTTTGTTTGTCTGTTTATCTATTCATTTATTTATGTAGAGTCTTTGCTTACAAACTAATTCTGTGCAAAACCAGCACTGGTCTGAAGTCATAAGCACTCAAATATGCAGACACATGCAGCCTAAAGAACCCATAAATCCACACAAATTGTTGCTTATATGGGATAGGAAACATGAGATAAAGTGCAATTTCCTTGTAATATGGTTTTACATCTCATTTTTACTCACTGGGAAAACTTCTCCAGATGCACCTCTTGCCTCTAGCAAGGACTCAAGTGTGATTTTTTAAATCCTGCCCCACCCCCGCTAAACTTCACTACAGCAGACAGAATAATACAGGACACAATATGCAATAACATGCAGCTGTTAGTGTTTCATTTTACTGGAATTTAAAGTTCCTGTAAAGCTGACAGCAGAGTTGACAGGCTTTTAATGGGGTAGGTAGTTTTATCCTCTCAACTGGTGGCTGCTTTTAACGCAAAGATCATCTTCTTCACTTGGCTCCTGCTGTCTGTGGAAGAACGCTGAGACAAACGGGTCAAGATGAGGCTGGGTGAGTGATGGATGCTCACTCCCCCCCAAAAAATGAATAGTCCAAGAAACTCAGTCCTCCATAATTTGAAGAAATTATTTTTAAAAGAAAATCCATTTTATCCTATTAGCATAATTTTTATACCACAGCTGATGCTTCTGGTCTGCCAGTCTTCTACCTCCTGCACACATCTCCTGCTTTACACTTCTGCACAGCAACTGTGAGTTTCTGCCAAAAGGATATTTGACACAAGAGGAGAGGGAGAGGCAGCAGAGATGGCAAAGCAGCTCTCCTCTTGCTTCCCTCACCAGCACCAACACATCTCCTAATTTATATCAAAACCATAGGGTCAGTTTTGATGAACATCCGCAGGTGGCAATGCATATCGTGACAGGTTTCCTCCTGTCCTTTGGCCTTTCATGTCCAGGATATAACTAATGTCTTCTTTCCCCCTGGTAAGAGTTGAAGTAAACTAGTGGCTCTTTGGTGCAGAGAAGTATTTTCAGGGCATTTAACCCTGAGGGTGAGAAAAGACAAGACAGTCACAGGGCTGGAAAACAAGTCCAGATTATGGTGGCATGTCCAGGGCTAAACAAATTCATAGTCATGAGACCTTCCCACATAAGTCCTTGCATTAATATCCTATCACAAACTCATACTTGCAGTAGCAAGTGCCTGACTCTACCTCGTTCTTCTCCGTGAGGTTCAAACTTTATTAGTTGTTATTAGGACAGTGAATAGGTAGACACAAGTTACAGTTTACACCACATTGATATTATAAAGGGAATTATTCCTGCTCTAGAGAACACAGTGTCCAGAATTCAGAATAAAAGAAGAGACAGGAAGCCAAGCTATCTTCCATCATAAAATGTATGAAAAATGAACAAAGGGAATTTGCACCTTCTAGATTTGACATGGGAAGCCAACACTTCAATGCCTTTTGATTTGCATATATGATGGCATTTTGGTAGTTAAAGATGCTTTCTTTCCTTAGGCTCTCTTTCATTCAGCAGAACTGATTGTATCAGTCTGATTTTGCTCCCAGTCTCCCACTGGCACTGTGCAGGCTCTTTCCAATCCCTACAAACCCTGCTTCAGCCTCCAGCCAAAACTTGGCAGCTCTGTTTTCTACAAGATGTGTTTTCCCCAGACTAACTTTCAGAGAAGCTTTATCAACTTTAATTAAAATGCTGACATGTCTCTTGGTGCTTGCTGCTTGGACTGTATATAAGCAGAAAAACATAACCCACACTTTGCAACATGGAAGTGTGAAGTGAAATCTGATGTCCTCTGTTGATAGTGGTAATAAAATAAATAATGTCTAATAATTTCTTTAATGGTTTGCAATATATTTTCTTTGATATATTTCTTTGATCTTGTCATGGCTTGTTTTGGATCTCTGAAAAAATATTAGCATTTGTCCCATGGAAATTAGTGGCATGATCAGACCTACTTGAAAAAACCCTAGGATCTTACTCATGCGAACAACAATATCTTCTCCTGTAACTTTCTAAGGGCATGGATCTTCAGGCAGAGTATTGTCATCATTTTGGAGGCTTTTACTTTGAGTGGAGACTGGACCAAAATGGAAAGTCAAGAAGAGAGCTATAGAAATGGCCTGAGGTAGAAAACATTACCTATCAGGAAAGATTGATGCACATGAGATTATCATTTTGGAGATGAAATTACATGAAGGAATAGTGAAAAAGCAGTTGGAAAGAAGATATGAATAAGCCATTTTCCATGTTTACTGAAAACTGCAGAGTTAGTCTGGACTTATGTTGAAAGAAGGATATACAGCTCACAGATGATGAGAACATTTCCACCTGTAAAAAATGAGAAACAGGGACACTGTGGACCTCCTTTGCTGAAAGTTACAATCTGTCTAGGGAAATAGCTGACAAAACTGGCTCAGAAATAACTGGACCTAACTAAAAAAACCTTTTGAGACTTCTTCTAACCTGTGTTTTCCCTTGGATCCAGTCTCCTGACCAGAAGAAGGTGGTAGAAATAAAGACAGATTGTCTAAATATACTTTCTGTCATGAAAATATTTATTTATTACATGAGGACATAATCATTAAGCAAAACAAAACTCATTTTAGCCCAGTGATCTGTAACATATTTTGGGATACAATATCAGAACTAGAACAAGTACTGAATAGGTGCTTGAATGATACATCCTCTCAGCTCTCATCAGTCTGCAGCTTAGGGATTTCTGAGGACAGGGGAAGCATCTAGAATTTGAAACCAGAGTCCTGGTGCAATGTGTTGCAAATAATCTGATATTTTTTCTCAAAAGAAAGTAATAATGACAATTAACTAAATAGAATTAATAAGACATCTTTTACTGTAAGACTGTTTAAAGGCATTTTAAAGATTGTTACAATACATTTAATTTCTTCTCCAAGAAAAACTAAGGTTTTAAAAGCATTCCAGTTCTTGATACTCTACAGAAACCAGATGGGACCCAGGGTATTTTCTATAAAGAAGTGAAAAAATTAAGGAGATTTGGGAAAATGTTACTCAGTGTTAAGAAACTCAGAATTGTGACTTTTCAACTCTATTTCTTGCACACAGTTCTGGATTTTGATAAAGGTTCTGGATGACATAGCTCAGACCCTTCAGCTTTTCAATTTCAAGCCTTTAATTGGGTTTGAAATGAGCTTAGTCTCTTCCTCTCAGAAGTCTTTGTGATGACAAAGGCAGTAGTCACTTTGTGTGAAAAGCTGGAGAAGAAATGAGGGTCTGTAACTAATAGATTTTTAATTTTATTTTATTTTGTGCCTGTATCCTGACTGTCCTCCAGCTGTCACACAAAGAAGGTGAAGACTTGCCATAGTTTCTGCATCATATTGGAGAGCTCTTAGCTTGTGAAAAATTACTCTACAATTTGGAAATTTGTATCAAGGGATATGTTTATTCAACACTGGGTGCATGAGGGGATAATTCCTTTGAAATCCATGCACACCAATCTCGCAATTAGGCTTTTGTTATATACACTGAAGTTTTACATATTCATTAGATTTTGTAATACGCCAATGCATATGCATCACTTACTCCCACTTTGAATTAAAATTAGTCCCAAGAGGTCATTTTCAAAATCTCCTCCCTCCTGTGCTTGTGTAGTGTCTCCTGGTGGTGGTGGTGAGGGTCACGGGGATGAAGTAAAAATGTAGCAAAGGTCTTTCTCTGGGTAAACTTTTCACCTCTTCTTCTCTGGGCATGAGTATTTCTTCAGTCTTCAGCCAAGCTGGCAGCGTGTTCTGTTTCTTATCTCAAGGTTCCTATAGTTATCAGTTTAGCACATATATTTCCCTTTCAAGGTGATGATTACCTAAACAATTTCTTAGCTTGTATTAAACAAGCATTCTGTGTTAGCTTCTATCAGGTCAATGCGACCCCTAGACAGTTACTAGCAGGCATTTTATATTAACCCTTACAACACTCTGCAAGGTGTTCTGAACTCTGCAAGTTATCTCATGTAGTATTACAGAACTGATCCTTGGGCAGCTGTATTAAGACCAGAGAACATGTCTTTTCCACCCTGGTGTGTAATGGTCTTCTTGCCTCTGTGATTATGAGACAGTTAGTCCAAGAAAGTTCTGAACACAATCATTTCAATTCATGCTAGTTAACTGTAAAGAATTCCTCCTATATATCTCATATACACGAGGCACTGAACATTCTTAGAGGCACTGATTTTTTTTTCCAGTTTAGGAAATTTAAACTGGTGAATTTGATTCACTAGTAAAGGGTTTTGAGTTTGTGCCCCTTAGAAAATCACAAGTCCAGAATAGAACCTACATTTAACTGTAGAGCAGGGACTTAATAATGCTGTTGGGTCTCTTAGTGCCTGAACTCCCATGTTGCACCAAGCATTGTCTGAGGTAAGAGGCACACAAAATTGATGTGAATGTGGATCACAAAAAATATTTGTGGAAGAAGTGAAGGTTCCAAAAAATATTTTCTTCTTAATCCCTTTATGCTGTGGTCCATACTGCCTCTCTGCAAGTAACAGTTTTCCCATTAAAGAGTCACAAGTTTTGAGGAAAGCAATTTCTATGTGCAGTATTTCTTTGGTGCGAGAATGGAAAGGAAAAAGAAAAAAAAAATCCCTTGAAAAAATCACCTTCCAGCTAATCTTTACAATGCCATTTTAGCATTTTATAGTGTATAAACAACACCTTGATGTTATTGCTCTGCCAGAAGGCTGATTACGATGGAAGGCAGTAATAGGCCACACATATGCCAACGTCCGACTGCTACTTCAGGCTTGGTTTTTATAGAAGGACACATTTTCACATTCTTCTTTATTGACTCCCCCTGTACCCCTCCCTCTATGGGCTGTTGAAGAAATGCCAACATAAAACTGGATAAAAATAAAGCCAGTTGGGGCATATTTTGTATGTTATTGTAGGATAAATAAAGCTGTCTAAAGAAAGTATGCTATTAACTGTGAATCATGGGGGAAGCATGGCTCTTACTTGACTAGTGTTGGAAGGTATAAAACATTCTTTAAAAAAAACAACTCTAGCCCTGTTTTAGGAAGTATATATATATAAGAGTTTATTTTCAAGTACTTCCAGAAAAATAATAAATGCAATATAAAAGAAATTGATGTTAGAGCCTGAGCCTAGAATTTCAGGGGAAAAAAAACAACAAAAAAATCACAAGATTTTATAGACTCTTTTCACATGTCTCTTTTTTTTGCCACTCCTGTCCTTTCTTCTCATTAATAATATGCCCCACTACCAGAGCCTGAGACTCCATCCAGACTCATGCAAACAGGTAAGAAGCACCAATTCACATTCACAGAGTAGCAGAACAAGGGTAGGAGAGAAATATAAGAGTGAAAATTCAAACACAAAGGTCTATTTCATCCAACACTCTACTCCCACTTTTTATAAACCTTAAAAGTACCTCCTTGTTGTGTTGGTTTTTGCTTGGGTTTTTTCCACACTAATCATTAATCAGACCATGGCAGCAGAGACCAAGATGGCTTTGTGAAGTTGAGGTCAGACAAAGGATTATTGCTAAGAGGAAACACTGTGTAAATGCTGTCTTGCTTTCCAAGCTTGCCCAGAATCAGAAGCTGCTTAGCAGCTTTCACAGGGCTGAGGTACCAGGTCATGGAAGCATGAGTTTATTAGTGTTTGAACTGGGTGAACAATGCAGAAGAATATTGAATATTGAATATTGAAATAATATTGAAATTTGTGCATGCCATCTAATGAAATCCCTGAGCACTCAGAGTTGGATATCCAGCCAATGAAGTCAGTAGAGCTTAAACACTGAGTCAGAAGACACTGGACACTAATGCTTGGGTGTTAGTCTTGTCCATAGTGACCTCTTAACTGCTGCACAGCTCCCCAGGGATGATCACAATTGCTCAAGGAGGCAGACACTTTTTGCTGCTTCAGAAGCTCTAGGATATCTTGCAGGACCTCCAAATGTCATTTCAGGAGTGAATTGATGTATGAATGTGATCTTAATTACCTACCAATCCCTTGCAGCTATCTAGGATTCAGACTTCTCCAACTGAAACTTACTTTTAATCAGCTTGTGGGAATGACATAGAAATTACATGTAGCTACATGTAAATAGACAACAAATCTTCATTTTCTGACTCTGAATCCCACCTCTTATTTATTAGATTAGCCAACGATGGCAAGATGGCACTGTTCCAGAAAGGAAATCCCTTTGAATCAAGCTAACATTGCATGCAATGAGAAATAAGAACTTGTGAAAACGAGAAAAATTATCAGCACAAAAAGTTTCAGTGATAGATCATGATGGGAAGAGGTCCAGGTGGACCTCTGAAGAAGTATTTATTAGATGCCTTCCAACACAATTTCTGTGTCCTTTCCAACTCAGGGTGGTTAGAAAGTGGCTCAGCTGAGCCTTTCTTGAAACTGAGCCTCATCACACATCTTTTACCCCTCCAGACAAAGATCATAAAAGCAACATCAGCAATTACAAGAGGTAACTGCCCTGAAATCATACTGATTCTTACAGCAATTTGGGACTTTCAGCTCCTAAAATCTAAAACAAGCAGAAACTTGTTTGAACTGATTTTAAAAGTAATTATAATTGTTCTCTCATCAAGCAAAATTTTAGTTCAGGATTTTACTCTTGTAGAAAAATATAGAGAAATATTCATTCAAATAAGGTTCTTTATTCAACCTTTGCCAGGTTATTTCAGCATAATTCTCTGTCTTTGATTTGAATACTTAGAAAGTTAGCTTTTTCTATGCCTTTTGATGAGTACTTTTTTGTTTAAAAGGTTATCATTGTTGAAATGTTTTGTTCAAGATTTCTTGACAGACATCCCAAAATAAATGTGCATGCTCAGAGAGATGAAGAACTAGTGAGAATAACGTGATTCTAAAGAACTTATAATTGCACTAAAACACACTAATCATATTCTTAAAATGAAAATTCGCAGATATGAGATGCATTATAGTAACCAAACTATGTAAATAAACATTGATTATGCCTTCATTAATTTCTAACTCTCTTCAGAAAAGGATGATATAAAATTTTGGCAATAATCCCCTATTGAGTAAACCTCCACTGTTTTTGTTTACCTCTTTGTATTTTTAAGCTTATGGTTTTTCTGGAAATTCTTATTTTGGATGTAAAATTGCTGATTTTTTGTTGGTTTGCATAGTCATGTACACATACAAGTAGAAGTGATGAGGAAAGAGATTTTTATTACTGCTGATTTGCATGCTTTTACACACGAGTTTTCTATGAAACAAGTCTTTGTGTTATTTAGGTTTGTTTTGTTTCCTTCTATATTCTTTTTTTTTCTTTTTTTAAAATATTTATATATTTATTTATTTGTCTTGGAAACTCACCTCCAGGAAGGTAATTTTAAGGTAAACCTAGAAAAGCAATAGACTCATGTTGTTGGTTTTGCAATCCAAAAGTAGGATCTGACATGGACCTAAAAAAACCCCACAAAATAGAGTAAGTAGAGATTCAGAGAATCACAGAGTTGGAAGGGACCTCTGGAGATCATCTATTCCAACTCTTCCACTAGAGCATGATCACCCAGAGCACATTACACAGGGTGTACACAGGGTGTAAACAGCACATTGCATCTAGATGGGTTTCGAATATCTCTAGAGAAGGGAACTCTACAACCTCCCTGGGCACCCTATGCCAGTGCCTCGTAACTGGCACAGTAAAGTAGTTTTTCTCATATTAAACATAAATTCCTATGTTCCAGCTTGCGCTTGCTGCCCCTTATCTTGTCACAGGAAAATCCTGTGCAGAGTCTGGCTCCTTGCACTCATCCTTTGAATACTTGTAGGTATTAGTAAGATCTCCCCTTAACCTCCTCTTGTCCAGGCTAAAGAGTCACAGCTCTCTCAGCCTTTCCTCATAGGAGAAATTCTCTAGTCCTCCAGCCCTCTTCGTTGCCTTTTTCCAGACTCTCTCTAGTAGTTCCCTGTCACTCTTGAACTGGAGAGCCCAGAAATGGATGCAGTATTCGAGCTATGGCCTCAGAACGGCAGAGTAGAGGGGGAGAATAACCTCTACTGACCTACTGACCACACTAATACATGAGTTTAAAGCCTTGTGATTTTTTAAAAACCTGTGGCTGTTAATAACTGTATTATATGATGGAGTGGCAAAAAAAAAATTCTCAGACGAGGGTAATATCTTTTAGTGTTTATGGGGTGGCTGCAGAGGGGACTTTACTTAGATGCTGTTGGCTTTGTAATCTACCTTGGTAGGGTAACCCTTACCTAGATTTCATTGTTTAAATATTAGAAATACAAGTCTGAGCCAGTCACTCCAGGCTCTGTTTGAAATGAATAGAGAAATTGGCACACCCAGTGAGTGACTCATGTTTCATCTTATAAGAAGCTTTTCTGAACATGCCTGCTTTCCTCCATCAAATGTAAATGGGCCTGAGGGATCTACTCCCTGGCACTAAACACTTAAACTTGTAACAACCAAAGTAAAAGCGGCAAATCTTGCCTATTATGTCCAAGTTCAACAGTGTGATGAGCAGTAAGGCTGCCTCCTCAGACCTGACAAAACCTTGTTGTGTAATAGACAGAAGCAGTCTTATTACCTGGGTTGACACCTGTAATAGAATTTACTGCCCTTGCTTCTCATGATATTTCAAAGCCTATGAGGTTCTGGTGAAATTTTATCAGGAATATGATTTCTCTGATATTCTTAATATCCCCTCCAAGAAGTGGTAGGAAAAAACTCTGCTTCTATTCCTTTTCTTACCTTTTTTATTTTTATATTCTATATGTCTGCTTTGAAATCATATCTGTCTTCTTTTTGTTGGCAGAAACTCCTACTCCTGCAACAAATAACTCCAGAGCACTAGTGACTGGAGCCTCCAAAACCTTCATGAGAAGGTTTTTTGGCTGCCAAGTTTGGCTGCCAAGCCCACTGTGAAGTGAGGTAGGAAAAGATTAAAAAAACTACACCTATTATCAGTCACTGTGTTATGACATTTAGGTCTGTTCACATCACACAAAGCCAAAATTCATTATTTTGATAATTTTATGGCTTTTGTTACTGTTTGCTGCAATGATGTAATGGTTTTTAGTTTCTGTCATGATTCTAGATAAAACACATCTTGCAATGTCCTGTGAAATGGTTGTTCTAATTATATGCCATCTGTATACCAGATAGCTCTGAAATATGACCTTAACATCCAGTGTTGGAAAAACACTATTAATTTGTAACAAATTAAAATCATCTGTACTCACTCCTACCCACTGATGTGTTGTTGTCCTTCCAAAAAATTGTGGTAGTGCAGTGCTCAGGCCTTACGACGCTGCACAAACTTGAATATTAAACTTGAAGAATAACTTGGTGAAAGAAACATCTGTTTATTCAGAACAACAATCAGTTCTTTCTAAATTCTGTTTATGAGGCAACACCATCACCCTATACATTGTGATGTATATATGGCCTCACAAGACCTCTTGTGAAGCTTCAGGAAGCTCTGGCAATGAAGAGGGCCCATCACACAGGCACTTCAAAATAAACAGACCTGATGATAATGCCTGTTATAAGGAAAACTTATAGCTGAACTAGAAATAAAGAATGTAGTCATCTAAAACGGTAAAGACAATGGAATATTTTCAATCTATTACTTTTTAAATATGGGGAAACCATTTTGCTTTGTGTTTCAGTTAGTTCAGGGATTATCAGGTAACTGACAAAACTGACAGCTGACAAAGAAGGAAAAAAAATACAATAACAGAGTGTGAAATCTTAATGATGGGCATCCATTCTTCTGTTCCTTTCCATCATTCACACAAAGAGACAGGTGTACATATTGACATCTCAGATCCTTATTGTGTGATGAGTCCATCTTGGGTTGTGTCTGTCTCTCTCCATTGACATAAAGGATTATGAACACATAAATAGCTTGTTAGAAACCTAACACTGAAATGATTAGCACTACAGTAGATGAATCTATTCCAAATTACCAAGGTTGTTTATTAGGTTAGCTGAAAAAGTTTGAGAATTATATTAACTCCAGTACTAATACATCTGAAATGTTTATTCAAAATCTTAGAATAATTTTGTTTGCAGGAGACCTTTAAGATCATCAAGTCCACCTTTTAACCTAGCAGACTGCCAAGCCCACCACTAAACCATGACCACATCTACACTTCTTTTAAATACTGCCAGAGCTGGTGACTCCACCACTGCCTTAGGCAAACTATTCCAGTGCCTTCTGGGAAGAAAATTTTCCTACATTTTTTCTATTTCCCCATTCTTTTGTTGTGTTACTCACCATGTGATTGTTGCATTAGTTCATGTTATTATGGAACAAGTAAGTGAATCTTATGCATAGATTGGCACCTTTAAAATACTAGTTAGGATGGGTGCCAAAGGTTTGTGGGTGCTTTTTTTACCAATAAGAAGGGTGAATACTGAGTTGAGAATAGTAGACTTATCCTCCTAGGAAAGACAGAATACTTTTCCTGGGACTTCCTGTGCAAACTAAACCAAACCAACCAAAAAGCCAAAAGCAAACAAAACCAAAAGAAAACAAAAAAAACAACCAACCAAAAAAACCAAAAAAAGCAAAGCCAAAACCAAAACCAACCAAAAAACAACCCTCCCCCCAAAAAAACTCAAAAAACCAAACCAAAAATCACAGCCAAAGCCCAAAAAACCTGTCACTTTTATTTTAGTATTTCAGCAGCTAGTTGATTTCACAGAAGGGGCAAAAAAAGAAAATAAAATTCCTCAGAAGTGAGTATTTTAAGTCCATGGTCAAATCAAGGTCTCATTTTTATCAAACCTAAACTACTTTTCACCTCTCTATATGGATGACAAGAGAGAGTCCAGAACATCGTTACCTATAACAGCTACAGAGTATGTTGGTGATAAGGCTATCACAAGCGACTAAAAATATGCACTACTTGATCAGACATGTTTCCAGATTTTTTCCAAGGAAAACGTCCATCAAACTGCTCCTGAAGAAACCTGGGCATACTGATTATCTTAATTATTTTCAGGTGACTGTTATTTGGAACACACATTAGCATTTTCTAGGAGCTTTACTGCAATACATAGACTGTTACACTTGGCTTTAATCAGTTTACTGGCTTAAGAAATCACAAATAATTTAATAAAGGGCAGCTTTATAAAATTATGGAATGTGGGATTTTTTGTTTACTTATGTGTTTTGGTTTTCTTTTTTTATTCTGGAGTCACAATCATTACTTGTGCATGCTTCTCAAGTGCCATATACCTCCACCCATCAGCAAAAAACAAATTGACCTGAAAATTTCACTGATTCCAGGAACTGCTTGATTGTTTGGGGTGATTTTAACTAGCAAATTAATAAAAACAGCAATCAAAGTAAATTTTACCAGAATTTATCACACAGTGATAGCCTATGGATGCATCAACCAAATTATCCATGGTAGGGATTCATCTTATGTAGTTTTAGATGTTTACATTGCATCTGTCTACTGCTGATCTTGTTATTCTGTGCTTTCATTGTATCTCATGAAGATCAAACAGCTTCAGCATACTCAAGAGGTTCATTTTAAGATTGAATGTAGCTATGGAGGAATCTTATTATAGTCCACCATCTACCAAAAAGGCCTATATAAAAGATCAAGCCAGATGCTTCTTAGAGGGGCTCAAGTAAAAGAACAAGAGTCCAGCTGCAACATGGGAGATATAAACAGAACATTAAAAAAATGCTTCCCAACAAGGGTTGTTCATGACTGGGATAGAATCCCAGGGAGGATGTACTTTTTCTACAGACTTAAGAGTAAACAAAAAGCTTATCTGGACAAGTGAGTAGATTTTTCTTTGAATTAGCCTGACTTTAAGCAGGATTTGACTAAGTGATTTTCTTAGTTTGTAATTTCTAAATTTCTAATTTCCTATTCCTAAATTTCTCCATGTTTCCATGAATCCATGAGAATACTTGATATGGTCACTTGATGTGGTTACTAGATAGAAACAGAGTAGGCTGTAGATATTAATCTTTTCCCAGATTAAATTCAACCTTCATGCGTATAGCGGGAGCAGATTAGCTTCAAAGCTTTCTTTGCTTTATCATGTGATGGGATGATCTTTCAAACTCTTATAATTTTTATTGCTTATTAGGAAAATATAGGAAATCAAGCTTAACCTTTATGTTAGTTTTGTTATTTTTTATATTTACTTTTATTTTTGTGAACTTGTACAGTCATTTGTATCTATAAACACAAGAAACAGGTTAGAGTCTTATTTCTTTGGTGGAAGTACAGACTGAATAGTGCAAACTAACATTTTCAGATACACAAATGCACAAAATCATCATGAACTGAACTCCCAAAGAAAGTAAAGACATTTCAAATTTCTAGCCACAGTAAAAACAGTTGTAGATCAAGAAAAAAATCTGTTAGATTTAGGCCAAAATGCACATTCGTGCCAATCACAGATCCCTCAGAAATACACTGCTGAGAATAATTCTGCACTGTGAGATGAAGGAACTGAACAAAATATTGAACACCTACTATATGGTGTTCTCTGAAGGAAGAAATTTTACATACAGCTTTGGAATTTTCTGTGTAGTAACTAACAATAATGTTGATCATTAACCCAAAATGATGAATCATGTTGAGCCCAGCAATATCAGCTTCCATTTTTTCATCATTAGGTTCTCATTCCTTTTTTCTGATCAGACATTTGCCTGACAACCTTCTCTACTTTGCCTGTAGGGCAGGTTTATAGTAGCAATAAGGACCATCTCTAAAAAAAAAAAAAAAAAAAAAAAAAGAAAAAAAAAAAAGAATGTTGCATAAGTGCCCTTCTCTTGAAAACCTGTATAAACTATATAGTAATAGATATCCATGTAGGTGGGTATTACTTTTTCACTTATCACCATTTACGTGGGAAATAAACCAAAGAATACTTTATGGTGGAACAAGGGAATAAAACGTGAAGTTGGGGATAAAAAGTTATCATGAATGAAAAATACAAACCCACTACTGTATCTTTTTCAGAGAAGGGTTATGAGGAGGATTTCAGCATCCTCTGTATAATTGACTAAATAGTCAAGGACTTGTCTTCTTTAAAAGGGAATAAATGAAGAAGTTTAAAAATCATAAATAGTATTGATTGTTGACTACTGAAGCAAAATACTGACTAATATTTGTACTTTTAATCACAGTATATGAAGATGATGAAATACCAGGCAGTAAATGTAAAGCAACAAAAGAAAAATTGTGGGTTTTTTAAGGTTTGTTTGTGGTTTTTTCCCATATGGGCTGCAACTGTATTTTGGAATTTGGTATTGTGAGATGCTGTGGAGTACATTAGATTAGAAAAATTTGGGGGAGACAGAACCAGCATTCACCATCTAATCCTGATTATTCCATTAACTAAGAAACTTGTAAATAGAACTACCAAATAATGGAGGCTATTTCAATAACTTTTATCCAGTAATTTTCTTTATGCATTTATTACTAACTTTTGTTTGCAACAGGATTCCTACTAAGTAGCATTTTAAACTGGTTGAACTAGGATCTTATCCTGCTCACTTTTTGTTTATTTACTATGGCAGAATCACCTTTTTAAAATCAGTTCTAGAAAGGATTTGGCAGTACACTGAACATTTCATATTTATGAGAAAGAATAACACTATTTTTGGAATTTCTTTGGTAAATTGTATTGCTGATTCGACACTCATAGAACTTTGGTGAATCCTTAATGAGAATCATTTGAGGATATTGAAGCAAAAAATTGTACACACATGAAATTTCTCTACCACTGATTTAGTCTTCCTGCACAGAGGACAGCAGAGATCCATTCATTGAGAATCTATCTATGCTTCTTCTGGTTTGCGATCAGGAATATTTTTGTAACTTGTCTACTTATAAATATAGCTCCCAAGTCAAGTTAAGTTGTGACATGCTTTTCTCAGAAACTGAGTGTCAGCCATACTCTAATCAGCTTAAGTGAATGGCTAGAGGAAAAGCAGTAATGAGAGATTGGCTGGAGACCGTGAAATATGTGAATACCAGAGACATTTCTAGAAGGGTCCCAGAGTCCCTTTCTAAGGGACTTTCACAACTATCACTCTTTTCATTCAATTTAAGAGATAATTTTTATTATAACCTCATTTAGAACACACCATGTATCAAAAATCTACTGATTACCACAAGATTTGGATCAAGCCCAGAATACAGAGCTTCTTAATTTAGATCTCCAATTTTCATGAGGAGTTATTTTATAAACATTTCTATGCACAAATTAAAACACTGAATATCATGGTTGCTTGGTATCTTGGTGACTGTTTACTCCAGGTAGCTCTCAAATTTCTTTAATAATTTGTGTTATTGCCCTCTAGAATTGCAGAGAGAAATCTTTCATCTAATTACTAGATTTTATATGCAAATGCTATCAGATTTAATTACTGTTTTTCCCCCTTGAAACAATTAACAAAGCCTAAGAAGATGGATCATGTTCTAGAGAATTAACAATTCAATGTCTTTCTGCAAAAGTTATTATATCTGTATTTCCCTAGAGAATTAACAGAAATGGGCTTGGTCTGTAATTAGTGTGTTGGTACACACAATTTAAAAAGTCACATATTAATGACACAATGAAGATCACTGAAATCTGTGTTATCATCCACCAGAATTGGTAATCTGTATGGGATTATACAGAACTATATTGGAATACAAACTTAGTCAATAAAGAAACATAAATGTGCCAGTGTCCTCAGTAGGGTATTTCAGGATCCGAATTGATGCCAATAGATTATGGGAGTCTATATTTTATGGAATAGTTTAGATTGGGAAAGACCTTTCGTATCACCAAGTACAACAGTTAACCCAGCACTGTTAAGTCTATCACTAAAAAATATCGCTCAGCACCACATCCACATGGCTTTTAATTACCTCTAGGTAAATACCACTAGGACTATGCCACTTCTCTGGGCAGCCTGTTCTCACCTAACATCTAAACTGCACACCCATGACAGAAATTAACTTCCCTCAAATAAAGAACAGGGCCTGTAAGAAGAATGAATGTTTGGTTCAAGACCTCCAGGGATTATATGAGTTTCCCTCTTGAATCATCCTTGTTGGCTCTTAACATTCCTGTTAATGCAGAATTGCTCATAAATAGCAAATATATATCCAGCCTAAGTATATTCTTTCTTTTGACATAGTACCATATGGATTTTTTCTTTCTTAAGACAGGAGTATTGTTTAGGTGTCTCTGAAGGACAATTCAAAACACAAACTAATAACAGAAGGAACCAAGTATGTTAAGTTATATTCCTAAATTTTATATCTCTGAAATTCAGTAAGCATATAGTCCACTAGTTTCTTATGGAAAAAAGTCATTAGAGGGACACTGTTGGGTGCATTAGCTCGTATGACTGTGCAATTCATGTCACGACTCCATTCTGAGACTTTTCTCAATGTGTATTTTAGACACCTTATACTTTTTCTTAAGATGGAGTCAGACACTTCCACTGGGTTTGTAACCATTTATGAAATTTGAGCCAGAGGTTCAAGCCAGTGACATAGCTCATTTCCCTCTCCTTTCCTAAAACATATACATAAAAAAAGATTTATTGACCTTTTAGAATTTTCATGTGAAGGCCAAGATAATTACTACAAGGTTGTTTTGGTAAGCCAAAAGCACAAAACCTCTGATTTCTTTACTGATTCTTGACAAACACGAAGAACCTCAATTGGACAATGTAATTCTGAGTAATTCAATGTAAACCATGTTCTACAGAGTCTTTTATGTGTTATCTATCCTACTCAGCTAAGAAAAAGTGTAGTGATTTGGCCTACACCGTGAGCACTTATCTAAAGTGAGTCTCTAGATTCAGAAGAAATTCACTGTGTGGTTAACAATATAATTTAACCTTGTCATCTTTCCTTTCCCTTCTGTCTCTTGAAGGATCAAATACCAACAGTATTTCAGGTAAGACACTTGAGACTCATACTTCATCGAGTATAAGAAGTCTTAAATAATCCAGACATGGAAAATTCAAAGAACTGAAGATAGTTATATCTTAAATGATTCCCACTTGGACTAAAAATCTGCTTCTCTGTGCATCCCTTATATTACCTAGGTAACATCATTACAGGGCCCTGATAATGCAACTTTTTCACAACGTTGCCTAAAAGTCTAATAATCTGCTTAAAGGCAATCCTGTATATGTATGCAATGTTTTACAAAGTTGACCTTAGTATTAGTTACAGGATGGTTAGATGTTGAAAACTCTAACCCTGCAATTATTAATTACTCACAGAAACTAATTGCCTTGGAAAGTCAGCTTTAGTAGTACAGGTTAGGTGAATCTCTTCTGGAAGAACATGCAAATTTTCATATGACAGTTTTGAGGGTTACACTGGTAGATGAATGAACTTTCCAGAACTGGTAAGACTGACATAGTATAAAGAGACTTCAGCTCTTTGGTAGTCTACTGTAGGAAGAAATTAATCATACCACAAGCATATTTATCCCTGCTTAGGAATAAATAACCAGCATGCAGAGGGTGATTAATTCAACCACAAATAGTTATACCTTCCAATTCTGAATCTAGGTGAAGTGAATATTTTGCTGGTGATTTAAGGCTGCATCACTTGCTGTCTCAACAATGCCAGGACTTCTTTCCTATTTCTCTCCTAACTATGAGGATATTTTCTTTTTGCCAATATCTTGGGGGAAAACTCTGTTCTGGGAAAACATGGATTCAGTATTTCCTATTTTTGCTTCATAAGTAGTGTGTCTGAAGAAGCTGCCAGGTTATAATAGTGAGGCAACTGGGACACAGGGGCAAGTTATTACTACATCTGTTAAACTATCACTCATTTTCAGGCACTTACTATGCCAGAGAGATTAGCTAGCTCAGTGTATGTATACATAAAATAAACTATTGATTTAAAGAAAGGTCTATCCTAGCATCAGAGCTAGACTGCATTTAATCTTAAGGGCTGGAGGAGCTGAAAATATGACCTTTGAAGGTGAGTAAGATGGAAGTGAGTCTGCACAAGGGCTCCAGCTCCTTGTCTGTCCACAGGCTAGTAACAGCTATTGTTATGATATGCTTTTGATCTGAGCTGTTCCTGCTGGGAAAAATCAAACCATCTCCTTCAGCAAGCATAGGTACACATTGGGAAGTTTAACAGGTGAGTATGCTAAGTTAATGTTTCAGTCAAGACAATAAAAAAAAAAAAACAAAACCAAACACCCCCCCCCCAAAAAAAAAAAACAAAAATCAAAAACAACAACAAAAAAAGCGCAGGATAAATTTCTAATGCCTTAAGCACAAGAAGGTGTGCCTGAATATAGTCCAGGTTCAGTATGCTTTTTATATAAAGAATATTAGCACTAATTTACTAATATTAACTTTTTACATAGGCAGGCATAAGCTTCATATAAGCCGCATGTCTGTGTCCAGTTAAAGGGATCATTCTAGAGGTCCTTATATACATATACAGGGGTATATATATATATATATATAAATTATATATATAGTTATAAATACTTAGAGGTATTCATCACATTCAGCTGTGGGAAATGTGGGAAGTCTCTCTTCCTTTCCTTCCTTGTCACATCCTTACCACCTGCTCCTGATCATGCAACAAGGAGATACTGTCCCTGTATGACCCACCACTGGAGTTTCATGCATTATCTGTATCATATGGTTACCCAATTTGGGTCTTCAAGGCACACACTTGCAGTATTGATATTAAGTTTTCCAGACCCCAGCTAGGCATAAAATAAGGAATATAATTCTTCAGAGCTGGGCTGGATGAAGGCAAAAGGATATCAAAATAAAAGCAAGGACTTATCCAGCCTGATTTAGAGTTGACCCCCTCAGGCTATTACCCACTAACTCTGCACTGCAAAGGAACAAAACAATTCCCTTGTTCATCCTGGAAACTGGTTTTATATTCTCATAACAAACTACTTTTCCAACAATCCAAACAGTCTCCTACTGGGAAACATTATCACCTGAAACAAATTCTGTTCCATGTTTGTGAGTCAAACTTTCAAAGCTTTTCACAGGTGACCCTATAATTGGTGGGGAAAAAAAGCTAACAGGGTAAGCAAGAAAGTAGTCAACTTCCAGATGAACAATACACAAAAGACATATAAAAGAGGCGGTAAGTAAAGACAAAAACAAAGGAACACACAGCAACTCACTCCATATAGTCAGGGTTATTTTCAGATGTTGTCTACACCAGACAAATCAAGTGACCGTAATGTCTTTGAACTGTTTGTAAGTGCTCTTAAGTCCAAACAGATCTACAGCCAACTTTTTAGTGGCTGTCACAGGTAGTTCTCCAGAATTTGTGTGCTTAGGAGAGTTCACTCCACTACTGGGGTAGATAATACACACCCTACTGCTTTACCATCTGCAGCAGCAGAGCTAACCCATCTCTCACCTATTGTCTTTCTCTGGCCTAAAGCCATCTAACCACAGCCATGATATCATGTGTTTTACAGAATCTACCTTGGGAGTAATTTTATTTTTTTCCAATAAGCAGTTTCTGGTACAGAATTGCCTTTTTTCCTTGTTAGAAGCCATCAAGTTCATTCCAGCTGTTCCTTTCCTCATCTCCAAGGGATGAGGTGCCTTACCAATTTCTTGAGTACACGGCATCTCAGCTGGGCTACAGAGTATTGAAATTTTTTTTCATCAGTGATTGAGAAGGGAAAGATCTAGAAACAAAGCCACTAACTCTTGAAAACTTAAAGTTATAAGGAAAAAGCTATAATATCAGAGTGAGACCATCTGTCCTCAATCCTTCCCTGAAAATCTATGGTTTTTCAAGATCATACCATGAAGGCAACTTGTGATAACTGAAATGCAAAACTGAGAAGTTTTCATGTAACAAATCCCTTTACAGAGATGCTTTTTTGTTTGTTTGTTTTTTTCTGTTCATTTTTATTTTTACATAATTTTTTTTACCAGTTAAGCTGCCTCTGTGCTTTCAGTCTACACCCTTGCAGAATGAGGTCCTCAAGAAATGTCACTTTTTTGCCTTTTTTACAATACACTGAGATTTTCATAACTTCCTCATTTTTTTGGTTTCACAGAAGTTAGAAAATGGACTAGATTGCATCTATCCTCTACTGGAGCAAGATAGTAGACATGTTGTATATGTATAAAAGAGGATTTATTGCAAACTGTAAAAGATCTTAAAAAGTAGAATAAAAATGTATAAGTTGGATTATATGAGTGCTAAAATATTAGGGTAGCAAAACAGAGTGTTAGAATAACAAACAAGAAGGTACCTTGACAATAAAATATGTAAAGACCTGAATATCCAGGTAGCTGTTACACAAAGACTAATTGATTACTTGCAAAATACTTATTAGGTGTTCTTATACTGGGCCTAGAAATAATAATAAAAAAATAATACAGGAAATGTGGTAAGACAATGACTGTTGTTTTCTTTCATGTTTAAAAGGGTCTTAAAATCTTAACATTCAGAATTCATATGCAGGGATTTGATTCTTCTTATCCTCTTATGGCTAGAGCCAAGTGATCCTGTGCTCCCATCCTCTTGAGGAGGAAGGAATTGCTCAAGCTGGAGTCCCCGCTGGAGGGGAGAAGGTCCAATACATCTTGGGATGTGTACAGGGACACATACAGGGAAAGTGTACAGTATTCTCCTCGATCAAGAGATAGGAATAGGTTTTTATAAGATAAAAGTCTGTCATTCAGCTACTTAGCTGCAGCTCCAAAATTTCCTATTGGACAACAAAATGGAAACAAAGGAAAAGCCAAGGAAGAATTTTCCCTCATTAGGCAGATTCTTTTGTTAATGTATCTGTTCATACTTGGTTTGGTCTAGTTGTGGATAAGCTGAGCTCCATATTCTTCAATACCTGACACCACAGGTACCAACCTGTCCTCTATTGCAGCACATTCATGATTGTTACCAATTCAGAGATTATTATGCCCTTTGCTTTCCATGGAAAACTTTCCAAGTCCAGGCTAAATGCAGTGCAGCTGAGAGACAAATAGTGTGAAACAGAAGCAATGAGCAATTGAATCACAAAGAGAAACTGAGGTAAGCCCACTGTGGCAGGCAGAGTGTCCTGTTACAGTACACTGATGATTCTTCAGACATGATTACTTAGATTTTCATAGATGGTCTGTAGGATAAATAGGACTTAACAGGGCTTTTGATTTGACATCTGGGACAATGAATTATACTAAAAGAAAACCCAAAAATGACATTTTCATTACTTAAGTGTCTTAAATGAAGACCTGATTTTGTTCTCATAATAACAGAGTGGGACACATAGCAACAGCCATGCATATTGTGGAATGGCTGGAAATTAAAAAATATATTATTCCAGGTTATTATTTTAACACTGTCCAGGTGGACCTTTTGCTGATGTTAACATAAAATTCAAATGTGGCTCCATGATCCTTCCCTTTTGTTTGGATGGAAGACATTGTCACAAGACCTAATTTTAGCATATACTAATACTTTAAAGTGGGACTTCTGAATCTTTGTTGTACTTCCCATGTAGTTTCTTCAGTAAACAGAGGCCTCAGGATATCCCTTTCCCATGACTGGAAATTCAGAACTGGACATTTTTTTTTCACCAGTGTCTTCAACTTCATTTTAAAATCCTATTTAAGCCTTGGCAAACATTTACAATTATATCTTTTGTTTTCTCAAGAAATAGGGAACAACATAGCCTCTCAAAATGAATTGAGGATTTCTTCCTTACAATATGGATAGACCAATTTTGAGCAAGACCAAACATAAAAATCAGGCAGTTTTCCTGTAATTATTCCCTTTCTTTTTTTTTTCTCTTGGCAGCCAGGAAGGTGAACAGAAATTTGTAGCTTGTGGGATTCCATGTAGCCTGTGCTTCAACAATTTGCAGTAGCTTGTGTGTTGTAAATTCTTACGCTAATCTAACTTCCCCATGTAGACAAGCTGTGAAAGCAAACCTTACTAGGAAAGTATATGTGCACATGGCCACATTGAACTGAGGCCAAACCGGCTGCTTAGGTCTTCAGAAAGCAGAGCACTTACAAAACTCTAAGGCAGGATGCATCAAAACAAGTTTGCACGTACAGAGAGTTCCCGAGTTAACAATGTGGATACCTGGACCTGACAGCAAGAGACACTAAGGAATAGCACAATGATTAAATCTAAATCACACCTTTTTATTATTTCATTTCCATTTTCTTTGTAGTGCGAGATGAAATGAACAGTTCTTATTTTGATTCAGAGCAAGTGTCTGTGATGTTAAAACAGTATTCTTCTGCTCAAGAAATACAGTTGTAAGACACTCAATCAAACAAAAATAATTTTATTTGTTTTATGCTTTAGTCTCCTTGATGTTGCTTCAATACTATGAGTACTCCCCAGAAATACTGCAGGCCCTTTTTATGAGTAATTAATGACTGTACCCCTAAGACAGGACAGCTGTCATATCTGAAATGCTGTGATCTTTCCATGTAGTTTGATTTCAGGATTCCTCTGTAAGAGAAAACTTGTCACATACATTCATGATCAGCAGAGTTCACTGGGGAAAAATAAAATAAAATATATGATCTTTCCTTGATATAGGTTTCTGGGAGGTCTACAGATTTCAGCATCAAACAGCCTTCTAAAATATGGATGCACCAAATGATTTCCACATCATTTATTCTTCTTGGGAAGGGAGGAGTTTTGACTGAATCAAAATCACATGGAAAAAGCATAACTTCCAGATACATGCTTTCCATCTGTTGTTTTTGCTCAGCAGTTAGCCTTAGGTACCCTCAGTAAATGGCTCAACAATGACTTTCACATTCTTACCCAGAGTCACAGGGACTTGAGGGAAACTTTTCAGGAATGCAGATCACAGGTTGGTGTTCTTTTCTGTTTTGCCTGTTAATGATGACCACATGTTAGAATTCTCTGATGTTCAGACAGAAAATCAGGCCCTGACATGGGGTCAGTATTTTTTTCCCATATTTTAAGAGATATAACCTTGACTTTGCTGTATAAAATGCAGTGTAGTTTGGTTCAGAGCAGCTACTGCAGGACAATGGAAGGATGACCAAACTTTCCTCTCCAAAGTAAGAGTTCTCAAAAAATAGTATCTCATTTTCTATTGTTTCACCTATTTTCTTTACTTCTTGTCACTGCCAATTGAAAAATTTCAGCTTAAGAAACTCGTATGTCATCACGGTTACTGAAATGAGAAGTCAAGATAACAAATCAGAATTATAGGTTTTGTGGTTGTCCTTAAGGACAACCAAACCTACCTACACAGTCTGTGAACCTGTCCCAGAGTGTGAATCAATATTTCATCTTCTAGCATTCTTACAAGACAGCTGTCAAATAGCAACAGCTCACTCATTCTGTTGGAGCATACACTCATGTTTCAAATCCTGTTCACTGTAACACATGCTTTTGTGCATTATTGCAAACTACACATATCTCTCAGTTTTTGTAGACCTAACATATATAATTATTTACCTTAATGCAGTTAGAAGACACTCATATCCTTCGACTTTGGATCAGAAGAGTATTGATATGCACATTTTCCGTACAAAAACGCAGTTTCCAAAAGCCCTGTGAGAAGTGTAAGTGAAGATGCCTTGATGATGGGTTGTGGTGGAATGACCTTTATTAAACACCAGGTGTCCACTGAGCTTCTCTATTAACCCCCTGTTCAGGAGGATAGTGAGAGGACAAAATAAGATGAAAAACCCCCTTATGGGTCAAGATAAAGGCAGTTTAATAAATCAAAAGCCACTTGTGGAAGCAAAGGAAAACAGTTTTATTCTCTTCTTCCCATCAGCAGGTGAAGTCATGGCACTTCCTGGGAAATAGTGCTTCAGTATACACAGCAGTATCTCCAGAGAACCAACATCATAAGTAACAAAGGTCCATCCTTCTCCTTTCATACAGCTTTTATTGCTGACCCGATGTCATAAGGTATGGAACATTCCTGTGGTAGTCTGGATCAGCTGTCCTACCTATTCCTCTTCACAAGATTTTGCCCAGCCTTGATGGGCAAATTTTGATTAGATGGGCAAAACTGATCAGAGACATCCCTGGTGCTGTGCCACCACACTGCTTTGTTATCAACACCTTTCTAGCTACTGATACAAGCACTGCTGTGGGGAAAAATAGCTCCATCTGAGCCAGACCTAGCAAATGTAGAAAAGTTCAGGCATGGTATGGGGCTGCTATACCTCCACCAGCAAATACAAAAGACAGAGAGAAGAGTTACTTCCAAGGCAACAACATGTCAAGGTGAGCAAACCAAAGCAACATGGGTATTCCTGCATATAGATATAAAAAATTTATAAGATCAATTTTTCCTATTGTAACTTGAAAGAAGTAAAACAGAAGTCATCCTGTGTTCTTTATTATTCTGGAAACCATTGGCAGCAGGTAAGAATGACTGAAGGAAATGAGCATCTTCCGTGGCTGCTAAAGCGTAGGTTTACTGTTGATATTGATAGGGCCCATAGGCAGAGAAACAAACCTCATGTCTACAGATTTAAAAGCTAACAGGTGAAATACTGGCTCAGCTGAAATTATACTCTGTCTTGTTACTGACTAGAGAGACTGGATTTTTCTCACCATTGATATAGCTGACCACTATTTTCCCTTGTTAGGCTTGAAACCTCCCTCTGAAGGTGACTTTTAAAGGACAAGACATCCTGGAAAGCAGCCTTATCTCAGCCCAGCATTGCTGAGTTACACATGTAAGGATTAAAAAGTGTAAGATGGTAAGGGTTACCACTCAGTTCATCCTTCATGGCATGCATTCAGCTAATAAGTGCTGTAATTCCCATTATTAAAGGTTTTTCCTTCATCCAGTATTAAGTGTAAGAGCTTTGAGACTGTTCTCACATACCCAATTAAAATGAAATTGTCTCTAAAATGAGCTGATGAGCGCAGCTGAGATTGTAGTCCTGAGGTGTCATTTATACATATCACAGCTCTTCAATTTCATTGCAATGGCATCCTTATTAGTGTCTCCCATATCTAAACACAGAGTGATTCATGACACCTTCACAAAGAATAGTAGAGCAGGAAATGGAAGCAGAAAGCAAACAAAGTAGTTTTGAGACACTGGGATGGTTCTTCAAACAAGGTTGGTCCTGAGAAAAAATATTACTTTCGATAAACTCCTCCAGCCTGGAAGTAATTCAGTATAAATAGATACTACCCTATAACACCAGTGGAGATGGATAACTTTGGTTGCTAATGGTTTTTATCATCAGACTTACTCTTTGGCAGCTGTGATGAGGAAGTGTAAATGACTGCCTACCTAAAGAAGGTAGGATGAGAGGCCTCAAGTTGTTCCAGAGGATTTTAGAGTGGCTGTTAGATGAAATTTTTTGACTGAAAAGTGTATTAAAAGAATAAAATAGGCTGCCCAGGGTTGAATCACTATCCCTGGAGGTGCTGTGCGTAAGAACATGGTTTAGGACTAGAATTAATAGAGTTAAGCTAATGGATGAACTTAATGATATTGAAGGTCTCTTCCAAATGGAATGATTCTGTGATTCTGGAGAAACACATAGTGCAACTGGGGACTTGAGGTCCCATGTTGTTTGAGAGCTTCAGATGTTGTTATACAATTGCCATTGCTTGGACAGATGAAAGCTAGTGTTAAAATTACCAAGAACGAGTCATTTCAGTTCCCATAGAATTTTTAAGGTCCTTTCATCCCATGAGACATTTCTATATTTCAACTCCTAATTCAATTCAAGATAAAAACACATGTGAAAATACTGTGATTCTTGCCCTCCTTCATCCAGAGTGTTTGTACACACATCACAGACGTTTCTCATGAAGCTGGAGGAATTTATATTGACTGGCGGATTTTCTGCAGATTTCAACTGATGCAAATGAAAGCTAGTTTTGACCCAACAGCCAATTATCTGATTTTCCTATCAGCAAGTAGATATACTTAAGATATGAAGACAAAAATTGCAATCAGTGGTGACTGACATGATTTACTTTTGACATGAACAGTCTCTCACTATGGGTAGCCAAAGTCAGTGAAACAAATCTTGTATCTGATTTCTAACCCTCATCACTGAAGCAATCCTCCTTTTTCTCTGTGTGGGTAGTGACAGGTCACCTACAGTTCCTGTGACTTCTGTTTCACCTCTCTAATGTAACATGCCTGGTATCAGTTGTTTCTCAGAGCTCATAAATTGTCTCATCTTCCTCAAGGGTTGAAGAGTCCTTTTACTCCAGCCTCCTTCATAGAGAAAAAAAAAGCAATGCCAGCTCTTAGGAGCCTTGGTGCTGTGTTTCTTCCTTTCCTTCCTCATTCTGGCAATGAGGTGCCTCCCTCCCTGTGCCACTACTACTGCATTGTAGCTGGATTGAACTACTTTTTCAGTCTCTGGAATACAAAGTAAAATGAAATGCTTTAAATATTTTCCAGGTGGTGGATTTTACATCTCAGGACTACAAGACACTCAATCACTGGGTGATGACCTTTTTATGCAAAGCTGTGGAAGAACCTTTATAGGTCACTTGCCAACTGCAAGATTCAAAATTTCAGGTTGACATGAAGAACTTTCAAGGAGGTTTAATGCCTTGAAGAAGCAACCGATATAGAAAAAACAAACAAAAATCTAACCAACCAACAAAACAAAAACCATCCAGATTTCTCATAGCAGAGCAATTTGTCTAAATTCCTAATGGCTGAAGGGAACACACGGTGTTAGGTGTGTCAGGATACAGCAAGATCAGGGTTGTCCTGTGGTAAGGAGCATATTGAGAGAAGGTAACCAAATGCCAGCAGTGCTCCTGCTCACAGTGGAGTCCTGTGAGGTCACAAGGAGATCAGCAGACCAGTGACAGCCCTGATTATGTCAGGGAGGTTAACTATTTCAAAGGTTCAGCCAGTGGTTCTCAACAGGAGGAAAGGAGAAAGAAATGGGGCCAGGGCCGGAGTGAAGCTGCAATGTATGTATGAGGTGTCCATACAGAAGCCAAATACAATATAGGGAAACTCTGGAGTCTACCAAGGAGGAATGGTTGGAGATGAAGGGGTCCCTTGAGAATCTGTTCAGGACAGTTAAGGTCTATATGTTCCCTCAGATTCCTCACAATTTACACCAAAAAGATTGATCTTCACAGTATTTGGGGAGCACAGACTTCCTGTTATTGTTTTATAAGCCAGCCAAAGGATCATCAGATTTTTTCAACAACTCACCATTCCTCAGCTGTTACACACAAAGGAGTTCCATATACATCCTAAAAATGTATCATTAGAAAGACAGTATCCTCGTTATGTATTTTTCCACCACAGAAAGGGATCTGGCAAAGAACGAGGAGTGAAAAAGAAAATTTCCAGAGATCCAAAGTGTCATCTTAGTTACTAGAATTCAATTAAGGCCTTACTTAAAGGGATGGTACTATCATATTAACCACTTTGAGTGAGAAGTCAATGTTTGTGTTTTTGGAAGGGATAAGGGGATGGATATGACCAGCCTAAGGAACCAGAAGCACATAGAGGATTTACAGTAAGGAAGGTCTGAAGCTGTAAATGTGAGGCAGATATAGAATACAGATATAAAACGTCAGTCAGGTGATAGATGCCTCAGTTACCATGTAACAGTTAACAGTGTTAGACAGTGTAAAAATTAGCAGTGTAATCTTGTTGACTTGAAGCACTGGAGGAGATGATCAGGTGAAGTAAAGAAGTACAGATGAATTGTACTCAGTACATCCATTGTAATTTAGAGTAACCTGCCCACAGGCTAGTGTAACATTGATCACCATACAGATAATGTATGGCCCATAAAGTACAAGGGAATGAAATGCAGGCAGGATCCAGGAGATCAAATATTTCTCTTGGAAGATGCAGACAAAAATGAAACAAAGAAAAGTCAGTTTTTCTGAAGAGCTGAGCAGTCTTTTCAGCAAGGATAGGCCGTTGAACTTCATGACACTGAAGAAATTGCAGCTATGTGAAGGAAATAGGTTTGGTCAAAAGACAAAAATCACTTACCATTGAAAGGTAGGAAAAAAAAGAAAAGAAAGTCTGGTCAGAAGCATGGAAGAAGTTACTATAGGTTGTCTAAATAGTCTTGTTAACTTCTACAGAGAACATATTCATCTGCTGAAGGGATTAGATCTCCACAGATTTGTCACTTGGTGTCAACAGTTCTTAAACTGCTCCTTGCAGCTGTTTGAGCTAATCTAAATCTTAATTTGAGAGTTTCAAAATATGTTTTGGATGGAAGAGTCTCAGCAAGTACCTCTGCTCTGTGCTATATATTGATTCATTGCTTTGTGAGGAGACACCGGGCAGTTCCTGTTGAATCCTCTTATAACAACTAAAGATAAGGACCAGAGGAAAATGAGCGTATTGTAGTAAAATGTAGAATTGGATTTTGGACTGTAAAACAGGCAACTATATTAGAAAAAGAGGAAAGAACTATTTCTACCAGAAACGTCTCTCTGTTCTTGGCCACCACTGTTGGAACCTCACCATGCTGTTCCCATAAACTCCTTCTCCATGACTACTTCTTAACACTAATTTATGGTCTTCTCTGAGAAATTAGCACTGATAATCTATTAATGAAGCAATGTCCTCTTCCCTGATCTGGCAGAAACCATTGCTATCCTTTCAGGATGCTTGCAGAAGTTATTAAGTTTTTGGGGAATGTGAAATCCAGTAGGGAGAAGATTAATAAACTATACATTATGAGATAGGCTATTCTTTCAGTGGACTGTAAAGATATATGGGCAGTTCCTATATCAATGGAAAACTGCTTTGTCTAAGTGCCTCCATCCAGGGCTGCACAGCTTGTGCATCCATAGCTTGTGAGTTATTCTGCAGCTGAACTGCAGCTGCTTTTGACACCAATTTTGTGAGTTTCTGAAAGTTTGGGATTTTTTAATTTATTTTTTCTTTAGGCTAGAGATCATAATAGATCTTAAGAAGACACTTGACGAACTGATCAGATAAAAAGAATAACTATGAAGACATAAATGTGAATGAAGTTTCCATGGTGGAATTTTGAACCATGTGATGGAAAATGCCGTAATTATATTAATGACTAAGCAATGGTTAGCAATCACCCAGAATAAAGAAGAAAAAAGATGACAGAAATATGTGTTCAAAAGAGGCCTCAAGGATTATCTGAGGGCTGAAGCAGATCTTCTATCAAGTCAGACTGAAAGGGAGTTGTTCAGCCTGGTGGATTCTTTGAGGAGACCTTATAGCAGCCGAAGAATATATAAAGGGGTGATTACAAGAAAGATGGGGGCATACATTTTAGAAGCGTCTCTAGAGGTAGGATAAAAGGTGACAGTTTTATACTGAAAGAGGGAAGATTTAGGCTAGATAGAAGGAAGAAATTCTTTAATGTGAGAGTGGTGAGGCATTCTTGCATATCTTCCAGACATGTTGTGGGTACACCATCCCAAATTTAAGGACACTCTTTGGGAAATGTGGTTTAGTGAGAGGTGTCCCTGCCTGTGCAGAAGGGTTTGGATTAGGTGATCTTTAAGGCTCTTCACAAAGCAGACCATTCTATGATTTTATTATTCTGTAAGCTGGCTTCTCACCTTTTTCTACTTGCCTTTTTCACATGTTAACATGAAGACAGAACTGAAAAAGACTATTTTTTAAGGTCTGAGCAAGATCACATTTAAACAGTAAGTGTGCATAATCATAAATTTTGATAAGCTAAAACATGGACTTCCATTTTGGTTAGAGAAAGCAAGAGAGCTTGTACAGGGGTATGGACATACACATTATATAAACATGTCACCATAAGTGAAGTCAGGTCACATAACAGTGATGGAGTCAGGCTGGCAAGAGCATAGTCAAGGCAAAGAAAAGAAATTGCATTTCATAGAGAGCTTTTCAGCATGTTGCTAATTTTCCTCCATATGAAAGGAGAAATCAATATTCTTGGTTGAAAAGAGTTTGGAAATCCAAGCCAGCGTTTTAAAGCAGTTATTTACACCTAAATTTATGTCTTGGCTTCCAACTAAGAACTTCATTTTTCACTGTTAATTGCAACACAACTGATAATAGGGAACCAAAGAATTAATCAAAACAATTTTTTAGCAATTAGGAGCAATGCTGTGAAAATCTATGCATAATATTACTTTGCATTTGGCTCAATAGGTAGAAATTTTGCACATGCAAAATGGCATTGCATTTATTTGCCTTTCCACCCTGGCACATGCCCTCTTTCTTCCTGCAGAACCTCTCACACAATCCAACAATTCTCCCTTCTGACTTAAAAAAAATCCTCTGCTCTGAGACTCACTCATGGCAATTGACATCACCTGAAGTATTAATGTACAAGGTATGATATCTCAGTGGGGTTGATGTGATATTTGTATCTTCAGTTTGGAGGTTTCCAAGTCAGTGGTCATGACTTCTCTTCTGATCACAAGTAAAAGTGTTTGGTTATTATATTATTGAAAGTATGTGATATAAGTAATTAATCAGTGACATAAGGAAAGGGTTCAGTAGAAATTCCACCCTGGATTTGAAGGTAGGATTTGGCCTCATTAGGAGCTTGGTTGACAGAGGCCACCGGGAGGCAGTCTTGAAGGGCAAAGTAATCCAGGAAGGCTGGACAGTCTTTGAGAAGGAAATCTCAAAGGTGCAGGAGAAGGCTGTGCTGTGCTGAAATTTGAGCCATTATGGCTGAACAGAAAGCTTTGGCTGAGTCTCAGGAAAAGAAGGAGACTTATGGCTTTTGGAGAAGGGGCAGATAACTGAAAGGACCGCAAGGTCATCATGATGTTATATAGGGAGAAAATTAGAAGGGCCAAAATCCAACTAAAACTTCACTGGGATACTTCTGTAGATGACAACAAAAAATAGTTCCATAAATACAATAGCAACTAAAGGATGGCTAAGAAGAATCTCCATCCTTTATTGGATGTGAGGGGTAACACAGCAAAAAAGGAGGAGGAAAAGACTGGAGTACTTATTGTCTTTTTTTCTTCAACCTTTAGTAGTAAGACCAGTTGTTGGCCAGGTACTTATTCCCCTACACTAGAAAACAGGAATGGGGAGCAGAACAGAACCCCTGTAATCCACAAGGAGATAGTAAGCTGTTGCACCACTTAGACATACACAATTAGGCTGGATGGAGTCCACCCCAGAGTACCAAGAGAGCTGTCAGAAGTTGTCACTGAGCCACTTTCCATCATTTACGAGTAGTCCTGAATACAGGGGAGGTCTCAGTAGACTAAGGACTGCAAAATATGACCTTCATCTACAAAAGGGGCCAGAATGAAAATCCATGGAATTAGAGGCCTGTCAATCTGACCTCTGTGCTAGGGAAGGTTTGGGAGCAGATCATCTTGAGTGTTATTATGGAGCATGTATAGGACAATCAGGGTTGTTAATCTGCCTGAAGGTAAGAAGGATCTCTCTGTAGAGAGACCTGGACAGACTGGACTGGTGGGCTGAAGTCAGTTTTCTGAGATTCAACAAGACCAAGGTCTTGGTCCTGTACCTGGGTCACAAGCACCCAATGGGATACTGCAGGTTTGGGGAAGAGTGACTGGAAAGTGTTCAGAGGAAAGGGACCTGATGGTGTTGGTTGACAGCAGCTGAATATGAGCCTGTGTGTGTCCAGCTAGTAAAGAACACCAAGAGCATCCTGGCCACCAACATTGGGGCCAGCAGGAGAAGGAAAGTGATTGTGCCCCTGTAGTCAGCACTAGTGAGGCTGCACCTTGAGTACAATGTCCACTTCTGAGCACCTCAGTACAAGAAGGACATTGAGGATCTGGAACATGTGCAGAGAAGACCAAAATTGGTGATGAGAACACAAGAAAACTAGATCACAAATTTTTTTATGACAAGCATCTGAAGAAACTGGGGTGTTTAACCTGGAGAAGAGGAGGTTCAGGGGAGACATTTTTGCCCTCTGCAACTCTCTGAAAGGAGACATTGTCACTCTCTAACTCTCTGAAAGGAGTTTGTAGTGAGATTGGGGCCTGACTTTCCACCCAAGTAACAAGCAATAGGAAAAGAACAAGTGTCCTCAATATGTACCAGGGAAGGTTTAGACTGGACATTCAGAAGATTTTCCTCACAAAAAGGGTTATCAGGCCCTGACACAGGGGTGTTCCCACCCTGGATGTATTTAGGAGATATGTAGATGTGGTGTTGAGAGCCACAGCTTAGTGTTGGCCTTGATATTGTTGGGTTAAGAGCCAGACTTGATTATCTTGATTTTGAAACCTAAAGGACTATATATTTCTATGATTTTATGATTCTAGTAGCAATTGTAACCAGAGTCACAAGAGAAATTATATTTCCAGGTATGCACAATTTCTTTCTTACTTGTAGATCTTTTTGCAGGAATTTTACTGTATAGAATTATACTGTGAGATATTATTCGCACTTCTATATTCTGAACTCTGTATATGTATCTTAGTGCATATTTCCACTTTAAAAAAATTAGAATGAAGTATATCCATGTTTCTGAGATCCTTGACATATAATAATCAAGTGAGTCAAGATTTAGGCTGCTGTTTTCTGTTGGCATGTATGGTAAGAGAAATAAAATGATTCTTGTGTGTGAGTCCTATGTATAAACTCCTTGTAGCTATTATTGAACCAGCAATTGGTTCTCCGATCTCCTATTAAAATATCAATGGTATTTTTCTGAGCTTAAATTGAGCAGTGATTTTATTTAAGGCTGCACCTAGACACCACTTTTCTTCAAAACATCTCTTGTTGTTGCTAAAAATGAAAGCCATTCAAACGAGTGTGATTGAAACAGGGACAGGGAAAGGGAAAAAATCAATAGAACATTTTCCAGGGTACTATCTCTGCTTTTGAAAAGAGACCATTAATAACATGCTTACAGTAAAAGCAGCTGCTTGTTCAAAGTGCATTCAAGGGTGAGCTGAAAGGATGGCTCGCTCTCCACCAGCCTCCCTAGAGAGAGAGTTTGCAAAGATTTCAAAACCCAGCCTCAGAGTATGGATAAAAGCCTTTCCTAGGCATATTGAATATTCTTATCTAATATTAGACTGTGAAGCTGTGGCTGGAAAGCTTTCTAATATTTTGTTACTTATGAAAGGCAATGTGGGTCACTGAATGAGCTATTGGTCTGAAAATCGCTTTGCAGACAGAACACTGCAGGATGTATTTGTGTCTCTGAGCACTGTAGGTGCCATGCTAACACAAATCACTGCAGTCCTCAACAGTGATAAGTAGTGTTGTGGGGCATATATAGCAGTTCTTGATGAAACAGAGGGCTGGATCAGTCCACTCAGAAAATTATGGTATCCAGAGAAAGATTAAAATTAAGTTTTGGGTAGGACTGAAACTTGCACAATCTTCTAGTATCATTTCACGTGTTGCAAGGGGTGTAATGTTTTGGAACAGATAAAATGTCAACAAGCCAATTGATATGTAAGATAACTACTTCTGTAGAGCTTAGCACTCTTGCACAAAATTTTGTTTGATTTGCTTTGTTTAGATAGCTGAAGCAGACCTGTTATTTTTCTGGAACACTAGAAAAAAATATAAGGCATATCTATAACAACAATCACACCACAGATAGCCAAAGGCATGAGCTTGTGTTTGCAATAAGTTACTAACTATAAGTTACCTATTATGCACTTAACTATCTTCCCTATGGAAACTATAGTAATTTTACAAGCCTATAACCTTCCAATGTGTGAGTATTTTTATCTGTATTGTAATAATAGTTAATCTAGTTCTGTCCAGCCCTTACCATTCTGATTCCAGAATTTGGGTAGTTGGAGAAGCTTTTGTATCTGTGAATTCAATGCCTAAGGGGCAGATTCATCTCATCTCACTTCACCTCATTAAGACCCCTATGACACCACTGCTAAATTAAGATCCCAGATTTCCTTGGTCCCTTCCAGAGTCACTGGAGAGTGACAGGAGCCTACAAAGAACAAGCTGGATCTTAGGCTGATTAAGAACAGACCAAATTCTACTTTCTGTAGGTTTTTGATCAGAGACGTCTGGAGGGAATATCAGTCTAAGGAGTTACAGCTGCTCCTTTCTGCCTTTGACTGCTTGTTCATATACACATATGCAGGAAGAAACTGAACTGGTTTTGAAAACCTCAGCACTGAAATCAACAAAATGTTAACAAAAAATTCTCCTTCAGAACCAGAGGGAAAAATTTCAGTTTTGTGATCCATGTCCCACACTGATGATGTCAATTGTTGGCTTGAATCAAGGGAGAAAAAAAAAACAACACGTGGAAAGGACATGGCTGACTCTGGCTTTGGTTTGACCCCTAAAGCTCCTTCATTGTCAAATTACAGAGTAAAACTAGAAGGAGATTCCAAAACATACACTACCCTGACACATATTACTGGAAAAACAGAGATCATCACTGAAATGTTCAATCCTCAATGTCTATCTTTCAGGTCTCAGCCTTACTGACTACAATTCCATAGATTTTGTAAAGCAGTAAAAATTTGGCATCCTTTATAGCAATGAATTTGTTTGGGCACTCTGGATGCCAGATCTCATTGATTATTATATCCCTGAATTTCTATTCTAAGGAGATGTTACCCATATAATTTGCAGGGTTGATAGATGAGGAGATGGCATTATTGCAGCGGGCTGTCCACAGCCTCTTTTCATCATAGTTATAGCTATGGACTAGCAGAAGCCCCTCTGGAAATGAATGTTGGAAATCATAATGGCACTTTACACAGTGCAATTTTATTTAGGGAAATACTAGTCACGACATAAAATAAGGAGCTCCTGTAAAAAGAAATAAACAACTGGAAACTTTAATCAGAGGGTTTCAATAAGGATCCTTATTTTTTGCAAGAAGAATTCTGATGGCTCTTTTATATTCTAGATTTTACCTTCATTTGCTTCATCTTTGTCCAAAGATTAATATGAGAGATTAATTTAAATGGGAGAGATTATCACGTTGATTAAAATCTCTTTTGTTATGTGTAAGCAGAAGAATCAGTTATTTATACTGAGAAATATATTATACTTCTCTCTTCTGCTCTGATTTCTCTTGAAAGTCGCTCCTAGCAAAAACGTAGGCTTTTTTTGAACACCATTATGATTTATTTTTATTTTTTACCACTAGTTTTGGGAATCATCAGTTGTGTAAGGTTTTGTGGTGGCCATTTTGGTCAAAGGAATAGCCTCCTGATTGAATAAGCTAATAGGAAGAAACATCCCTGAAAAAATCTTGATACCACTTCAGGATAAAGGATTAGACCTAATATCTGCAGAAAAGTTTCAGCCTACCAAAGACCTACATAACCCTCATTAGCATAAAAAACCATAATATTTATATTCCTAGCTGCCATTCCTCTTACTTTAGTTAAGAGAAGTGCAGCTATCCCTATTTCACAACAGGAAACAGAGACATTGAATTATTTAATCATTATTCAAGAGAGAGAGGGAATCTATAAGAGGCAAATGTCCCTTTCCAAGCTGCTCACTAAATACATCCTACTATGTCTGATTTCTAGTGAGCGCTGAGTAATCTTGAAAATTTTACTAACTTTTTTTTAGTGAATACACAGGATTTTAATTTGATTTAAAAAAAAAAAAAAAAAAACAAAAAAACCTCAATTTGTTGACAGCTACCAGAGTTTGTTTTTTATTTATATCAGAGATTTTTCAATTCAAGCTTTAAATTAGACCGTCTAACCACCCAGTTGCTGTTGTAGATAGTAACTGAAGACATCAACCATATGGGCAAAACAAACATTGCAGCCATGTAATTCAAGTAAAGTTAAATCAGGGTACATCAGAAATGGAAAGATTTCTATTCTGAGACAAATCTTGACTATTTGCATTCTGAGCATGACCTAAATTGATTTTTAGATGGGTAAGTGTCTTGAGGTGGACTTTTCAGGACTTGGTGCCTCTGTAGTTTTACCTATTTGATTGACTCAATCTCATGACTAGAAACTTGAGAGTGAAGATCTTCTGTACTCAGTGTAAGGAATGCAAAGCAATAGGTTATATTAAAGTTGAAAAAGTGTGTTGCAGGGTACGCCACCCTTCAACATGCTTGTGAGAGAGCAGAGTATACCAGAAAGCAGGATTCTTGTTTTTGTGGCTCTCCACCACCCCACTCTGTACACTCTTGTCTAGTAGAAACAATGCTTGGGATACAGCAAAAGTCTTTCAACCCCAAAATCTTCCAAACAAAGCAGTCTGATGTTTTTAACACAACTTTGTGTAGTCCAACGGTGTTAGTTTTTCTCCACTAATTTCCAATATTTAATCCGGGGAAGGAAAAATACAGATTGTAATCAGACTTGTAAAAGTAGTATTTTTTTTTAATAACTCAACTGATCATTCTATGGCAAGAAAGCAAACAGAAGACAGAGAGCTGTGAATAAGGTCAGGATATGAATGGGGAAGAGCAGCCACAGGATCAGGAAGAAAAGAGAAAATGTGGGGATATGCTTCAGAAAAGATGTTAGTTTGGCAGAATATATGGGGGAGAAAGAAAGTCAATTTTGAGATGAAAAGATGAGATCTCATAATGGAAATGCAGAAGAAGGCTTAGAGATGAAGAAGAAAAAGGGGATGACAGAAGAAGGGAGAAAGAAGAGCAGAAGACAGCTCTTAGAAATATTGTCTTCTTGTGAGGCATAGGCCCATCATAGCAGCTCCAGTGGGTGTTCACCAGCAACCACAAATGGTTGTGTCATCTATATCACATCTGACTGAAACCAAACTGCTTCACTATGTCTCCAGACAGCTTTTCTTGAATGGAATGTGATGTGAGTTCAACATCTGTATTACACAAGCTCATACAGTTTTCTTTATCATTTGTATGGGTTTTGATAACTCCAGTTGTTGCCTGCTGAATTGAATACATCATATGCAGATTTACAACCCTTTATCTCTCCAAGTTATTGAAGGAAGATAACCGGAGTGCATATGATAGCATTCATCAAGTTAGCCTCTTTTAATTACCCCAGTGCTTTTCAAAGCAGACTGATGTTATTTCTATGCACATACATCTGTTTCAAACTAAAACAATAACAATAGTAACTGAAATCCTCAATAACGAAAGCTTATCCACTTGAAAATTAATTAAGTTTATTTAATTGCAATGTATTTCTTCTCTAGTCTCAATCCTTTTTTGAGGACTTTGGGGAGAAGTTACTGCTTACTGCAGATTTGTTCTCTAAGGTTTTCTAAGTTTAATATACACGTATCTGTATCTTTTGATGTTTGTATAAAACTATGTGGGAAGATTATTCAGGAGGACTCATAAAAAGTGGGTCTTCTTCCTTTATCAAATTTCATTGGCTCCAACATTACAGAACTAAAGATTGTTGTTTATGTGGACTAAAAAACAAAACAAAGGGTCTAGAAAAGTCTTCATTGTTCCATACAGGAGAAGGAAGTGGGCAATGAGTGAAAGATTTAGTAACAGAACTTCTCAAACAGGAAGAGTGTCCTAGAAAAAACAATTAACTTTTTAGGAGAGACATTGATACATTTAGGTTCACAGTACTCACTGACCTGAAATATGAGAAAAGAATGATCTTGTTTGAGTAGTTGTGATGGGTCAGTTAATACCTGTTCTGCAGGTATTTAATGTAATTCACCTTTCTAAACAGTCATACGAAATCTGGAAATAAATCTGGGGTAGTTGGTGAGGACAGCTGGGGCACAGGTTATTTTTCCCTCTCATTCATGCTGTGGGCTGCGACAGTGGAAGAAACACACAGAGTATATTAGAACATGAAATTTTTGATAATGAGGTGGGCTGTATGATACCAGGCTTGCTGGCATCAGATGGGATACATTGTCTTCAAAATGGGAAGACAGTCTACGCTCAGTAACTTCTGGAACCCATTGATGGATCTTTGAACTAGAGTTGGAGGGGACATAATATCAGGATCCCCTGTGACAGGGTGACATACTAAGGGTACCAGAACGGGGTGTCAGTGAAAGCTCTCAGCCTGTTGCTTGGAGATGGACTCCAAACTGTTCTGTCATTGTAAGTCTATTATTTTATGACATTAGTGGAAATTATACTAATAGAGCAAAACCCAATTAATTTAATCTTTTTTATCACTTTGCACAATCTTTTAACAGTATAAATAAACTTTAACCAAATGAATAACTCACAGTCATATTCTCTACACTTTTGGCTCAGTAAAACGGTAACTAAAAATACTGCATTACTCAGGTAGCTTTACTTTCTGTTTATATCTCTTTCCAATAAGCTCCCAGTTCTGCATTTCACAGTCAACCTTATTTAGTCTACCACTTAGTGTGATGCTTGCATTAAAATATCACCAGATACACAGTATCGTCAAACACCAACGTTGCAGGCAGCTTGAAAATACAACCTTATTCATTAGTGTCTCATAAGAACACCTGACAATAAAATATCTTCATTAACTAGAAAAACATTTTCTACATAACAAAGAGGCAATTTGCATGGTTAATTGCTTACATAACTTCATTAACTGACATTATGTGACATTTTCCTTTTATGTCCAAAAACTTCAAATTCTTCTACCTTACCAAAAATCTTACATTCACTCAGCTAGACAACCAGTTAGCCTTTCAGTTTCAAATTCTCTGTGAGGAATACCTGTAAATAAGAGGTTAGTACCAAACCTGACAATCAGTCAGCTACATCCATCTCAGTATTTCCAGGGATGATATTTTCTCAGCCTAGCAGCTTTTCTACTCAAAGGTTTCAGGTATCTTTCCCAGAGCCTGGATTTGGAAACCTGGAGGGGCTAATTTCTGGCTGGGACAGAAACTGAAGAGTTGGAAATTTGATTCATACAAACTTCATGCAAATGTAGTTATCTGAAGGCAGAGGTGATATTTTAGACTCCTTCTATGACCAAGGGACAAATGAAGGCACATCCAAAGGAACATGTACAAAGAGGCATATTTACAACTGAGAACAAGTCATGTTAGCTTACTCCAGTCACCTGAAGTGGATGAGCCAGGGAAGGCTAGGTGGTCACTTCAGTCAAATCCAAGCATAAGGAAAAAACCTGTGTTTACAACACACCAGAAGTCAAGTACAAGGTTGTACGCATTTAGAATAGCTAACCATGGGGATAAATAGTCAAGACCTGGATGGTTTTTATTCTGTGAAGTCAGGTGAAGGACACTGAGTTCTGAACAGGGTGATGATTTAAGGTGGGAATTATCCAGGGTCAGTTACATAGGTTGTACTAGTTCCTGCTGAAATGAATGAGGCTGTTAATTATATTATTTAAAGAAATGTAGTTTATGCTAATACTTATGACTATGAACCCAAATACACCTTCAATTGCTACTTTGCTCTTTCCTTCCAGTACATTCTTAATTGGATGTTGTCTTAAAAAATGCTTTTTAAAGTTCAGTTCAATGGCAAAATTCACTGACTAAGTGACTAAGAAAAAATGTCTATACTAAGAAAACTAAGTATACTTATTAATGAGAAAAAAGCACCTAAAAACAGAGCTATAATATAATAAAAGCAAATCTGCAAAAATGATCAGAAGAACATTTTTAGGATTTTTTTTATGTAATCATTCAGTTCCTCATGTAACACTGAGGCACCCTGTAAACAAATCCTCTCATAGACTGGTGTGATTCAAAAGAAAAATTTGCAACAGCTGTTGTGTGAATAGCACCGTCCTGAGATTTGAGTTCCTAAGCTGATTATAGGCGAACATCTGGAAAATTGAACTGAATCCAAATCTACTAAAAATTACTGTGTCTGTTAGTTTGTTGTGTTCACTTCAGGAAATGAGCAATTTTATCATAATTTAAGGAATTTCATTGCACAGTTGGTGGCATATACATGGAAGAATGAAGTAATCTATTCTTCTGCTATGGAGAAAACAATCAACAGAGGAAAGAGTTCCACTTACATCTCCAGACATCACCATGAGATCCTTCTCATGGAGCCTGGGCAGCCAAATGAAACCCCAGAGGTCTTATTTATGATAGAGATTCATTTAGACCTTTAACCTGGGAAATGAATCCTGCCTCTGAAGCTAAACTGAACTGAAGCCCACTCAATGTACATGAGATTGAGCAACACTTGAATGTGTGCATAGGTTTGCACAGAGAAAACAGAACAAAACAACCTTTTGGCAGCATCGGAGGACTTTTGTTTAATATTAAGTTTTTTTATATATTGGAATTTTTATACTTGGAATTGTAATTTTGAAATTTTGGAACAGGAAGTGCTCTTAAATCATTGGAAAGCATATATGAAATGGAGAGCCCAGGACTGCTTAACAGTTTGTTATTTTCAATTAAAAAAAAAAAAAACAAAGGAGAAAAGTAAGCAAAAAAACCCCAGACAAACAAGAAAACAACAGCAAAACCCTTATAAAATCATCAGACATTTATAATACCCATCAGTATTGCCTTTTTCTAGGGAAAAAAAAAAAAAAAAGGAAAACAGAAAGTAAAAAAAAAAAACCTGACTCAGAAAAAGCCAGCCAGATCTACTTACTACCATAGCTAGTAGTAGTCAGGCTTTGGGGTAAAAATTAACTATTTATTAGCCTACATATTCTTTCTTTCTTAAGACTCTTATACTTGTCCCCATACACTTCAAAATTAAATGCTAGTTAAGGCGTAGTATGAAGGAAACCTGCCAAAGTTATTTTTATTTAAGAGCTTTGCTCTATTTTTCAAGCAAAATTTTAAAGTTCAAACTAAGAATATTTTTATAAGTAAAAAGCTTCAGTCTTGTCTTCTGTTTCTCATTTTTTATTTGAAACTAGTGACATCAAGGAAGATTTTCAATAATCACATAAAAGGAGGGACCCAATGTGTTCAAAAACTTAGTCTGAAAAAATGCCTCTCCCTTTGTGCACAGGACCCATTTCAGTGGAGCTGTATTGCCAGAAATATGAATTAAGGCATCACAATTTACAACAGGTTCCTTTATTCATACAAATACAGAGCTTTAAATAGATGTAAATAATTTTAAAAATATTTTCTGATCTGATGTATAATACCTTCAAAAGGGACTCCAGTACTGAGGTTAGAAGGAGGGTAGGGAGGAAAGGAAAGGAAGGAAGGAAGGAAGGAAGGAGGAAAGGAAGGAAAGGGAAGGAGGGAAGGAGGGAAGGAAGGAAGGAAGGAAGGAAGGAAGGAAGGAAGGAAGGAAGGAAGGAAGGAAGGAAGGAAGGAAGGAAGGAAGGAAGGAAGGAAGGAAGGAAGGAAGGAAGGAAGGAAGGAAGGAAGGAAGGAAGGAAGGAAGGAAGGAAGGAAGGAAGGAAGGAAGGAAGGAAGGAAGGAAGGAAGGAAGGAAGGAAGGAAGGAAGGAAGGAAGGAAGGAAGGAAGGAAGGAAGGAAGGAAGGAAGGAAGGAAGGAAGGAAGGAAGGAAGGAAGGAAGGAAGGAAGGAAGGAAGGAAGGAAGGAAGGAAGGAAGGAAGGAAGGAAGGAAGGAAGGAAGGAAGGAAGGAAGGAAGGAAGGAAGGAAGGAAGGGACCTCAAGGATCATCATATTATTGTTTATGTGAGATGTCTCATCTACCACCTCCCTTGGATGACCATTTCAATGTCTGAATGTCATTCAATTCCTGAAAGAAAGAAAGAAAGATATAAAGTGAAAGAGAGAAAAAGAGAGAGAGAAAGAATGAAGGAATGAAAGATAAATAAAGCCAGCCTTTACTATTACAGCTTAATTTTAGATGACAGAAATAAAATGCTGGCCCCAAGATCTGCATGGATTCATTCAAACAGCTTAATAACACAGGGGATAAATCAGTATTATTACTATGAAACAGGAGACAGAGTTCTTGGGACTTGGAACTATACAGCTCAGCTCCAACTGCTGTTCAACATTCAGAACTACCAACTTCATTTCCTCCTAGCACGTAATAAATAACACATCTACCCAACATAAAAGCGTTTTTATAATAGCAGTAAAGGACCTGCAGAGAGTGTGATTATCATGAACTAATAACACCCTGTAGAAGATATGCAGCTTAGATTGAAGATGACTTGAAAATGAGACTATAGTTCATATGGCTGGTACTGTACCTGACCAGACATTTTCCCATTTTGACCATGCTATCACAAACTGCTACCACATTTTAATATTCTTTCCCCTTGCCACAGTAATTTACACAGAGGGAGTCCATTTGTCATTGTGGGTTTCCTCTTTATGTGATGGCTTCTAACACAAGAGCTAAAATGAATGCCACGTTTTAATTCATGGTGCTGTTCACTCTGTTCATGCACCAGCTCACACTGCCTGTGCTATTTTCACAGCATCACACATCTTGAGGAAACAGAAGGGAAGCTCAGCTGGTCTCTTTTTCATGCCTCTAGTGATACTCTAGCTTTGCAGAGGTGACGACTGTACCCTCTAATGGGAGAGAAGGGGTTTCTTGGTGGTTAAAATATACATCTGACTATTAGGAAATCAGATTTGCTCTGTATGTTTGCACAGACTTACGCAACCAGTGAGTTTATGCATCATTTTTACTGCTCATGAAGTGGATCCTGCCTCACTCTGTTCCTGTATATGACTTGGTTCATGCATGTGTTTTACAAGGGACACCAACACGTCGCAGCACTGATGCTTCAATACCTCCACAGAAGGAAACTGCTCTTGGTACTTATTCCCTGAGATATTTATTCATGGAGAGATGTCTCACTGGAACACTTGCATGCATTCTGAAATGAAGAAAAATCAGCCCAAAATCCCCATATTGTGTATCACAAAGAGGGAAATGATGAGAACACAGAAACCATAACTTAACAGAAGTGCATCCGTCAATTACAGCCTCACATAATATCTCTCAGAAAAATTTTAACATTGTGTGAAAGTCACATGGACTACATAATTTTCTCATATCAGGGAAAAAGTAAAAAATGTTGTATTCCTAAGGTTGAAATGCCCTTTAATTGCAATCACCCCTATAAATGTCTTTATCTCCTCTGTGATGGGTATTTGATGACAAGAATGTAGCTGCAATGACCCAGAAGAGTCACCTATGACAGGAGTTTCTAGTATTTAGTTTTGTGTTAGTACCCCTATTCACAGTGAGTGCATCTTGAAAACACAAGAAAGCATGGGTAGCTCTTGTTAATCTTATAGTTTTCAGACTGAAATACATCTTTTTATGTGATATAATGAGATTTTTGGGACACTTTTGTAATCCTGAGATTGCAGATGTAAAATCATGCAGAGCAGAAGACAGCAGTCACAAAGACTAACCACTTCTTGATGGAAAGAACAGAAATATGTGCTCTGATCCTCCTTAGCTACCTGCAAACAGCGAAGAACAGGCTAACAATTGTTCATTTCTTAGTAGTAATGTTCTTAGGCCCCATGAAAAAAAAATATTTATTTCATTATCCTCGGCAGTTGAATTAAAAACTGAAAAAAGGAGCTAAATCAGAAAGAAACATGATTATATTTCTTTCCCACTGAAAGCAAATGAAATGAAAAATCTGATTTGTATAGTTGTTCCACTGTAATTGAGATATTTTATTTTTTGAGGGCAAGAGTTGACTTAAACGAAGTAAAATGCTTGACAATCTTTTTGTTGTTCTTGTTCAAAAAGTTGTGTTTTGTGTCATTTTAGCACAATTTAAACAATGAAAGCATAGAGTAAGTAAGCAGATTTTTTTTTTTGTATCCAATAATTTTTCACATTGTCTATAAGTATTTTACATTTTTGTGTTAGGAAAAGTTTTAATTTGTATCAGGAAAAGGGTCCTTAATCTTTTCTGTGGGCATTTTAGGGACTATTCTAATATCCATTACACAAGAATAGTGAATTTTCTTGGAAAGAGAGAAGAAGAACCGTGAAGAGATAACCAGGGTAAGAAGGAGACTTGTCTCAGCCTTAGAATAAGTATGATTTACTCTAAAAAATAAACCAGAGGGAAGAAAAGTGAAATTATTTAATTCAGCAAGGAAGGTGTACGCAAATGCTAAACTTACTGCAGTGGGAACAGATTGACAGTCCCTGAGGGAAGGAAACAAAGGAAGCAACTGTATGCAAATGAGTCTGATCATTTATGCAAATTGTATTTACAATTGGTCATAGGAGTTTTTGTGGACCAAGACTACTTCTGTGAGAAGTGAAACAGCAGGATCTGAACTAAATTAATATACTAGTCGAGCCAGATTCTTTTTTGTTACTTTTTTTTCCCCTAAACACAGCGAAGCCAGATACTGGATCACAACAAACATTTATCAGGGTATTGTTTTCAACAGTAGCTACAGCAGATGTCCAGTATAGTGTTAGAATAGCCTAGAAGTGTGGAAAAAAGGGCATTGTGACCCCATGGGACAACTGTCTGATTTCCAGAGGTAAGTAGTATAGGGACTGCTGAGCTGGAGACTGCAGATTGGTTGCTGTGGTTAATAGCTGCTGGATATGTGGATTTCTATGGATGTCTAATCTCTTCTTCAAACTCATGTATAATTTTGACTGCTTGAAAAATTTGTGACAGAGCTTGAAAACAAACAAAACAAAAACAAAAAGCCCACAAACAGTAAAAACAAAACCAACAAGAATCAAAACTAAAAAAACTTTAGATTTCCTATCTGATCATTCTCTTAGGTTTATTGAAGATAGTGTAATGTGAAAAAATTATTTTCTCTCCTCACTTTCTTCACACCACTCCTGTTTCTATAGGGCTCTGCTACACCTAGCATAAGCATTCCCTGATTCCATAGATCTCTGTTGATTCTACCATAATTCTCTAAATTTCTAGAGGGTCTTTCACAATTTTGATCATCTTTGTCACTTTCTCTCTACCTCTTCCAGTTCTATAGTGTCCTTTCTGAGGAGCCATCACTGAATATGCATAGCTAGGGTTATTTTTCCATGTGTACATTTCTTTCCATTAGTAGATATTAAATTTTCTCACCTGTTTCTTTACCGGGTCAAAGAGTACTGCAAGATAATCCTGTGACTCTGCAGTCAGTATTAGATTTGACTACAATTAATAATTTTTAGCACCTGAAAATGTTGTTCCCCTTTCAGATTACATGTGGATACCATGAAGAACAGTGGCTGCACCGTAGCTCATGAAGAAACCATCTGCTAACTTCCCCTCGCTGAAAAATAAATTATGTGCTTCCACTGCTTGTTTCTTTATCTCTTAACCACCCTTAAAATTAGAATTGCTCTGTACTAGGCAGAATGTCACACTGTGCTCCCTGAAGAAGCAACTTTAAGATCCACCAGGAAAGGAAACACATCCACCAATGTGTTGCTTTCCAGAACACATTTCTTTACAGCAAAATCCTGCACAGGAAGAGAAGCAACTATCCCTGGTGCAGAGAGGGCTGAGGTCTCCACCACCGCCCACAGTGCCTACAGGGCTCCATCATGCAGGACTGTCTGTGCCTTTCATGTCTGCTGTGCACACTGAGCTGCCACACCATCCATGGATGTCAGGACACCAGGGCCCACCCTCTGAGAAGGGGTCAACAAAGGGAGAGGTACATTTATGGACATACATAAATGTAATACAATAATGTAATGGAATGGAATAATGAAATAATGTCTCCATAATGTACACTATGGAATAGCCAGTGAGATCTGCTGGTGGATGCTAGAACTCCTAGTGCCCCCAGATTAGGAGTGATGGCATAAAGTCCATCTGAGCTGTCAACAGGTGTCTTTTCATCTCATAGTCTTACTGTTAGTTGTACAGATCTGTATTTGAGCCAATGAATAGGGGATGAGACAACCTCCCTTAAAGAACCATAAATGTGTTGAAATTGGACAGAAATTGGCTGCCTCTGCAAAGTTTCTGAAGCAGTGATGTCTTCTAGCTGATAATCAGATTAGATTGGACTTGATACCTTGACATGAAATCAGTAAAGTGAGGATGAATGTCAAGCTTTAGCTTTTTCAAGTCTTCCAAGGCAGAAGACACATTTTCATGCACTATGGCAGTTTGTAGAGGTGCTTGATATGGTGTTCATTTCATACCAGAACTGCAGATTACTGTCAGTTACCTGGAAGAACTTTGCATGAGCTGCAGGATGCTGACAGTAGAGTTGGCAACCAGCAGATGCCACTGATCAGCCCATTTGTGGAAGGGACAAACAGCATTTTCAGCCCTACTTGGTTTTCTACTCCTCAGTCCTAGTATAAGTTAAACGCCATAGACATCAGAACACCAGTGGTCTCATTGATACCCAGCAAATGTATTCCTAGATCCTGAATTCCTAAATCCATATCTGCCCACTCCTTTTCTCACATTGCATTCACATTACATAACAGATGCACCATGTGGGGCTGATTCTTCCTTTTTTTTTTTTTTTTTTTTTTTGCATCTAGACCAGCGTTGCTACTCATAAAAAGAATAATTCTCTTATGTTAGCAGCCACATGCTGCTGTAAGAGCAGGGAAAACACGGCCAACATATACACTTGGCGTCATTTTGCTCTCCCAGGAGGAAGAATGTATTAGATCTTTACCACATGATGGATGGAGAAATGGTACTGTGTTGATTGAATCTACTCCTGATTTACACCAGGGAAGAGAGCAAACAGCTGCTCACAAAGCTGGCAAGGAGAAAAGCAAAATACAAAACTGTTGGAGCTGACAACAGCGATGCTTTGTTTCTGGTCAGCATAATCAGATAGTGACTGGTTCAGGGCTCTGCTTTTCTCTTTTAAAGAAAATACAAGCTGCAACAGATCCCAACAGGCTAAACAGAGCAGCAGAAGGCCCTCTGATTCTTCCCCTTAGTGTCTGCTGATCCAGGAGTGCTGATCTTACTCTGGGTTAATTATGCCCATATTTATGTCTCTACCAGAAGCTCTTCATGTTTAACATGTTCTCTAAATTTGGCTCTGTTTTGTTTTGGTTTTTTGTTGGTTTTTTTTTTTTGTATGTTTTCTTCATCTTTTGTAGTGGACTGCAGATTTCTCTTTTTTGCCTGTATTACCTCTAGGACCAGTTGAATAACATCCTCTGTGCATACTTTCAGGCCATGCTTGCTAAGCACACACAATCTACATACCAGATTTATGGCAGCTAATAAAAAAATAATCAATAAATGTTTGTTGAAAACACTTACCAATGAAAAGTGGTTTTGACTAAAATGTGCAAAAAATTAGCAGATGATGATGATTTTGTCTGAACATTTTCTGTGTTTAGCTCCTTTTGGAAACCACTTTAAAATCAATATTGCTTGCTATTTTTTTCCCCTTTTCCTCTATTAAAAAAAAAAAAACAAACAAAAAAAACAAAAAAACAACTAAACAAACAAAAATGTCAATAAAAATAATATCCTATTTCTTAATGTCATTAAAGACCAGTAGCCAAACTATAGCTGGAGATAGGATGAGTCAGGATTTCTCATTCTTGTAGGACTTCTTTCATCACAAAACTGAGACTTCGTCTGACTTCTCTGATGTAAGAGTAAGGGTAGAAAGCACACTTGTCTGCTCACCTCTTCTTCCCTGGAGTCCTAGCAGATGCACATCTACTTCTCTTCTTTGAGACAGGAGGAAAGGGATTGTCATTATCTTGTCCAGCTGGAAAATTATGCAGAATAATGCACGGTCTCAAAAGACCGTGAGCTCTGCAATAGCTCCATGGCTGTGCCTGGAACATTTCTGTGGACAGTGGCATTTGAAGATGTGATAAGATACTGTATTAATTTGTAATTTTTTTGGCAGTTCTATAGGAAGCCTTGGTGAAAGTTTTTAAAACAGGATCTGAGCTTTCTGTCTCTTCCTTGTTCCAGAATATTCTAGATGGAAAGATCTCTGAGGAAGAAAACAAAATTCAGCATTGCAGGCTGTGGGCAGAACCCACTTCTTGAGATCATTAATCTTGGCTTTAGAAAAGGGTCTTCAAACAAATTTGTGTTAACACTGATGAACTTTAAGCCTGCGCTGGCCCATGGAAGGACTGGAGCAACAGCTGTGAATCTGGCATCAGCACAATGCTACTGAGAGTCCTTCATTATGTGGAAATCTGTGGTGAAAGAATTCCACTCAAAAAAGAACCAGGGGACAGGTTGTAACAAATCTAAACAGTGTGTTGCCAGCCATTAAGTAAGGGATAGGAAAGAAACTGTAAAAAGAGTTTTACATTTCACTGGTGACTTCCAGAAGTGGGAGCCGGCTGAGGCAGAGAAAGGATTTACTCAATTTCCTAATTTACGTGTTAATAATTTATTAGTTATGACAGTGGCAATTAAGCCTCAGACTAGCTTTTTCAGTCCTTTCATCTCTCACCCTGCAAAGGTGGACTTGGGCTAATTTGTTCCTAGAGATCTTCAGTCCAATTTTCATTTTTCTTTCCCCCTTTCATTCATTGCAGCTCTGTTTCTACTTTAAATTACATTCAATTCTTCACAGCTTTCAGACACATCCTATTATTGCTCTTCTGCTTTCCAGTGTGGTCCTCCTTGTGCCTTCTTGAAATGATCAGCGACTTCATTGCAAGAAGTGCATTCATTGGTCCTTAATCTATCATAGTTTTGATTGACTTTTGACCTTCCCATACTGCTCTGCCTTGCCTGTAACCTTGATATTCTCTATACTATTCTGCATTCCAGGTTTCAGATTCTGAATTTCCTTCTCTTCCTTAACACATCACCTTCCTGGGATCCCTGCTCCCCAGATTAATATAAAGCTATTTTGTCAACCTCTCTTTTGAAGGAAATGTTTTTCTCAGTCTGCAGGTGTAGATGGTGTTTGTTTCACCTCTCCTTTGCAAATTCAAAAGAGGACATTATACAACACTGGTGAAATGCAGTAGAAATGCAATGTAGTTTCTTTGCTCTAAAAACGGGGTTTTGTAGACCTTGTATGATAACAAGTCCTAAGGTTTTAGCCCCTAACCAGTTGTTTTAGCTATATACTGTATTCTCTCATAAGAGTATAATGAATATGACTTTAACATATTAAAAGTACCAGAAAAAGAAGGGAAGTCATCAAGAGTGTAGAATGCCTGAGTGTTTCTGTGGAACTCAAAAATAATACTTGGCTATCTTTCACATGATTTGTTTGGTTATTCTTTTCTTATATTTTCTTTACTTATATGTAGACATGAAAGACAATTTAATCTCTACTGTGCACTTTCTATATCTGTTTATAATCAGCAATACAAATGACTTGTGGTTCTTCTTTTGGCTGGATCATGCAGGCAGCATCTCAGGTGGTATAGATCAAGCTAACACCAGTGACACAGAGATATGTTTATTTATACCAGTTGAGAGTTAGATACCAGACTTTTCTCTGCCAGCAAGGAAAAAATAACACTGACTTTCTCCTACTTCAAGGGAAACTGGACAATAACAGGTTCAGGAATTGCCTATTCTAATTTTCCAGGACAGGATCTTCCTGTCTGGGTATTTATACAGCAGCTACCACTGTGGTATCTAACCCCCCTATTGATTTATTAAAGTGCACTCATAAAGCTCTCTGTATTTTTTTTCCAGCTCTGTTATTTTATGTGGTGTTATTGTGGGAAAGCAAGGTCAATGGAAGAATGTTTTACATTTGGTTCTGAAAGTGTTGAGGTTTACAGTCACTCTGATGTGTTCCAGAAGCAACTACCACAATGTGGACCAGTAGCCAAGAAAACCTCTCTCTTCTGGTTTCATGAGCTTCCCTCTAGCCATTGTACATGAGGAGTAGAGCTCCCCTGTGTGACATCTCTGCTAACACTGATGAATTTAACTGGAACTCCTGGAAACTGAGGAGCAAATTCATGACTTCATGTGAGAAGTCACCAGTGCCAGCTGAAATGCTAGCTTACTTTTTTCAGGTGCTTGTTCAGCAGATGGGCTGTTGAGCTCTCCATCAGCTGGAGGGTGTGTTTTATTTTGTTTTTAAACCTGGCAGTCACTTGCCCATCTGTAGTTTAATATAATCACCAAAGCCAAGAAGTTTGGGGTGGATAAGCAAATGTGTGACACTCTGAAGCTGCAACCAGAACTCACAAGATGAAGTGCAGTAATACCTTGGCTGAAAGAAAGGAGCAGGCAGGAGTTACAAGACAGCATGAAGCATGGCCGAGTTTTGGTCTTCCAAATTCTAAAGGAAGACAGCAGACTATGAACTCACCTGTGTCATGCGGAGTTCCAGACAATGAGAATATAGATGCCAGGTCCCTCAAAGAGTAGGTGTTATGTGTTATGCCTCATGCTTTGCAGTACAGTGGCTAATAACAAACACTAACAGCTACAATGTCACTCCAAAGACTTGCAATAAATGATTTCCATCCACAACTTGCTATGGGAAGGGGCAAATATTTATCACTCATAAAATGGATTTCTGAAGACATTCCTGCCTGTCCTCCAAGCCTGCCAATCCTGACTGTCTTGTGAATTTTCTGCCAGTGTGGCAAGGAAGGATGGAGGAGAACTTCATTACTGGTCAGAGATGGTTAATACAGCACTAAAGAAAATTTTTGAACTATATATGTGGACAAGAATGCACATGGACAAGCACACACATGGACATTTTGTATAGATAGCAGCATCAGAATTAGGTCATCCAGACTATTTGCCTGGAATCTGTTTGCTTAAAAATAAAGCAAACTGGTGAAACTAAAAATCCATGAATATTTGTTTTTTTACATTTTAAAACAAAATAAACTTAAACTGGTCTCTGCAAAACACAATGTGCTGCAAATTAAACCTTCATGAGAAAGAAAAAAAAAAGCCAAGGCTTATTTTTTTTAAATTAGTGTGTATTAGCTGCAGCCAGCACTTGTTCATCACTGTGCTCTGCTGATACAGGAACAGACATAAATATAATCAAACCCAGGCCTCTTTCTTTCTCTTTCCTTCTTCTCCACTCTGACCAATGCTTTTTAATTCAGTCCATATGAGTGAAGTTCAACCATTAATTTTATATAACCTGATCTATGCCACAGAATAAATAATACAGTATCTGTTGCCAAATTAGAACAGTATAGCTGAAATAGATATGTGCATTTAATGAAGCCAAAGCATAATTTTTGTGAACCAATATTGGTACGGCTGCCAACATATGGCTTTTTTAACCCAAAGTACATTTGTATACAGGCTATTATAATGCAAACGGATATACCTATTTCAAAACCATTGTATATTCAATAAAACCCACCATTTTCCTGATGGACAGATGATACAGCTGTGGATAACATGCCGTCTTTCCTCCTTTCATTTTCATATCTAATGAACATCCTTCTAAGCTTTTTTGGTTTGATGTATTTTTTTTCTGGAAGAAACATCTTCGAAAGCAGGATTCTTCTCTGTGATTCTAAGTTCACTCTTCTATTTTTCAGTAACATTCTAATGTCACAACTTATTTTGTAAGGAAAGGCAAATTTCTAATACATACCTGCAATTATTTTGCAGTCCTCTCCACCCTTGAGATCTGTTCATTCTGAAAAAAACATGGAATTGAACCACCCAGAGGAAGAATTTTCAGAAGAGGAGCACTGAGCCAAATCTACCTCAGTCTAAACAGGGTATCTTATTTTAAGAGGTGATCTGCATAAACAGAAATGTTATTACCTTTGATGAATACATTAATCCAGAAAAGTGGTTTTATCTTTCACATTTTCAGCTGCTGAAAAGAAAGTTTTGGTGTGGTTCACCAAACCAAGAATCTGTAGCTGATGGTAATTTTGGAGGTGGTGAGAACTGATGTCAGTGACAATAAACTCTGTAATTGTATGGCTGGATAGAGGAATTTATTCGTAGCTCCAGATGTTAGTAATTGGCTTACATTTCTAGTAAGAATAAATAGGCAGTCGTCCCTGTGTAAAGTGTTACTGAGTCTGTTCAGTACAATCAGCCACTTTGTGCTTGAGAAAGACCTTTTGAGTTTCTGCTTCCTGGAAGTATCATATTGGGCTAAAATAAACACAGAAGATTGACCACCAAAATCTTGGATTGCTTGTGCCATAGGACCTTCTCCAATATGTTAGTGAAGCAAAACGTGAAGCTTCCAATGACTCCAGCCAGCCCTGGCTCTTCCCCCAGATTTTGGTATCTGGCTCACATTACAGCAGAGGTGTCTTATGCATGCAATACACTCTAACCCAGCTAAATATACAGATACATATTCCAGGTGTTACATCATATTATGTTTTCCCTCCCACTTTTGCATTTCTAGAGTATAAAACCTGTTGATATCTGTCACAAACCGTGCTTTGCAGAAATGCTGAAGAGGACACTTAACTTGATTTTTAAACATCACAAATTAAAAATATGTGGTGGTTGATTTTGGTTCATTTAGAAAATTAGTGGCTTAGACCATGCTGGAAAGTGACTGCTATTTTGACAGCAAATCAATCAGTATATCTGTACAAACCCCATCATGAATCATGAATCTGTATTCTCCAAGTATATTACAAATATTCCACCATGCTTTTTCCCTCTTCATTGTAGTTTTTGCCTAAAATAGCTAGAATATTGAGATTTTTAATTTTAGTTATCACAAGCTTAAACTGGAAACAACAGAAAACAATCCATGACTATTCATTTAACCATCTATCCAACATGGTAAATGAACTAGTCTCCAGGCCACCTAAAGTATATGTCTTTGAAGAGGTGTTCATCTTACATACTTTCATGTGTATCTGCATCCAAACCAAGGGTCTTGATTCTCATTGTAACCAGTGGAGATTTAATCAATGAAGTAATATGGTATAGAGCTGTATAGTCACTGGACTTTCACCAGTGCAGGTGATATCATCCTATTTTAGGATGAGATGAGTTATACTCTGTTGACCAGACTGACTAAAGGTATGGATCCATTCCTTGAACATATGCCTGTAATGACCACCATGATAACACAGAGTGGCACATACAACCAACAGCATACAGGAGAGCCAACTGAGCATCTCAAGTGTCACTACATGTTCATGCTTATATTAGTCACCTGTACTTAGACAATTAATTCAAGTTGTTAGATAACATTTTTAAAGGGATCACGATGCATTAGTACCCTTCTCTTTTGCTGCAATGTTATTGAGAGACACTTAATTAAAAAAAAAAAAAAAAAAAAAAAAAAAAAAGACTGGCTAACAAATATACTTATGTGGTAAGAGGTAGGGTGAGTTCCTGACACCATGGTAGCTTAAGCTGAAATTTGTACTGACTTCAGTTCCCAGAAATTTTCTAGTTCTCAAGAAATGGTGGTATTCTGACTTTTCTTTCTCAACAGTGCTACACTGACACTGTTGGGAATATGTCATTAAACATCATATGAGGATCTAGCCCTGAATTACCCATTTCTGGCACAAGGGCAAGTCACAGTAGTACAGACCCACATGAAAGAAGGAAATTTGTTTCTTGTGAAAGCAGCTAACAGTCACAAAAACCACTTGAAATTAATAGAATTAAAAGTAATGGAGAATTACCTGAAAATGTAGCACAAGTAGATGAAAGTAATTGAAGATAATTGATAGTGACTGGAATTAATAAAAAATGGAAACAAATTGGACTTAATTGAAATTTATTGAAATTGAATTAAACTCAATAAATGAAACCCTATTAAATTTAATAGAATCTAATTGATATTAATTTTATGCAATGTTTAATAGTAACATAACATTCTTAAAAGGGATTTTTATTAGATTTTTATTTGCATAACACTATTTTCATATAATAGTAAGAATAAATTTTAACAGAAAAAATATGAAAAGCATAGAAACTTTAAGCTCCTTTTGGATAAGTTATGCAGAAGGTATGTGAAAATGATACCAACAGTTCTTTTTTTAAAAAGAATACCTCATGGATGTTATATCATGGTTGATGCTTTTACAAGAGTTTAATGAGAACATTTTACCCATTTAAATGTTGGGTTTGATTTGATAAATAACTCTTTGACCAGGTATTGAATCCGGCATATGTCTTCTTTATGAGTGTGCTGTGAGAACCTTTATTCATTGTCTTAAAACATGAAACATTTTAAGCCTAATGAACTTCCTCACTAGTTTCATTCTGCTATGTTACTACTGTTTTAACCAACGATTTCCACCTCCCTCAACCTTTCCCAGTTGAAAAAACTATATGCCTTTTCAAATAAGTTCACTAATAGGTATACTCAGCTCAATGGTTGAATTATACTCTCTAATATTACAAGTGCTTGTAATAACTTGTAGAAAGCTGCGAGATGATGTAAAATACTTTTTACTGAGCTGGCACTGATATTTCATGATTTCAAGAATGTGAAAGATGAAGAAACCAGAAAAATGAAAGAGAAAATATAAAAATAACAAAAATAGTATTTTAATTAATTATTTCTTAAATTGAAATTACGCTTACTGGTAGTGTATCTAGTCTCTAATTCTAATTAAGCCCAAATGTGTAAGTGCATGTGTAAGACCAGTAGCATTCAGAAAACCTGAAAAAGAAAATGATACTTTTGAAAAACAAACTTATGTCCCTGTAACGGGAAAACAGGGACATGATTTAAACTAAACACTTGGTTTAACTTTAATTTTAATGCTTTCTTTGTTTTGCTTTTGATTGAGGGTCTACTACTCAGTGAGAACCTTGGGGAGGCTTAGACTTTGTAAAAAGCTATGAGTGATTAAAAAAGACCTACAAGTACCAGTGATATCAAATGAATCTGATTTTCCTATTCACACCTGTAAAAAACTCTACTGTTTTCCATACCTGCCATTTTGCTGGAAAAATTTAGAAAAGAAAAAAGAGTTTAATTTGTTTACTTTGTGAACCTTTCTTTGTGAAACCCAAACTGGTGAAGTTTAAAGAGAAAAGCAAGGTGGAATTCAACTAACCAACTAGGATTCCAAAGTTCAGGAGACTTAATATAGCTTTTTACAACAGTGTTTCTGGCATAAGTTGCCACTGTAGTCACTGGAAATCTAGCCAGTGCAGGCAATGGAGCCTAGAGTCATTCAGCTAACTAAATGCAGATGTTTTTTAGATCAGGCTGATTAGATCTCTAGACTCCACTGAATATGTTGAGGCTTGATTCTGTTCTACATATAGCACCAACTGTCTTTCAAACATTTGGAATCCAACTTATCCACGGCAGACATGGCAGAGGATCTACAGGATTCTTATGGTCAACTGAAAATCATGCCAAATGCCTTAGGACATCTCAGAGAGTTCTCAGTGCTTATGCTAAAGGTATTGAATAATGTTGTTGACAGTAAAGGGAACTTACACACTCAGGTCACATTTGTATCATCTGTATGTCAATGTCTGAATTTATGTATTTTAACCAACAATTTGAATCATACTACTAGCTGGTCCCAGTAATTAAAATCAGAGTGGAGGGTAATCTATGCATTTCAATAATGTGTTTTGCTCTCAGCAGTCATTACATGGATTTTGCTGACATTTCTAAAAAGAATCTTGGCTTGAGGAAGGCATGTTTCTTTTAGGAGAAACTGTAGGGATGCTTTTTGACAAGGACAAAAGAGGAAGAATTTGAAGAACTGAGGGACATAAGAAGAGTGACAGAGCAAAGCAAAATAGGAGACAAGAGGGAAAGACAAAGAAGGAACAAGAATGAAGCAGAATAAGTAGAGCACAATTGTCCTCCTGCCCATACAAACACAGATATTTGTGTTCTCACACAAATCCCCCAAACAAAGGGTTTTCCATAGCAGCCATAACTGGATGTATCAGCTCTGATGCCATGAAAGAACAAGGCAAAAAGACCTCCGAGTTCTTTCCTGAAGTTCAGATAGCTTTAGCAGCATTTGTCAGGGAAGTTCTGATGGGAAACAAAGCACATTGTGAGCTCCGTGAAATGCACCTCAGGAATGAAACCTGAAACTGAAATCCATCTATTTCCATTTGTCATTGTGAGTAAGTTAATGGCCTGCTCTGCCTGATGCATAACAGCAGACAAGCCTCTTTGATTTAGTGACTGTCTGGGTGATGTTTGTACTACATACACTGCTAGGTAGCAGTTTGGATTGTCCCTGCCCCCTCCACCCTATTTACCCACTTCTGCCTTCCTCCTGAGGCATGATTTCCTTTGATTAAGCACTTCAGTTTAATTGTAAAATGGAAACAGAAACACAAGAAATATAATCCTTTTGAGCTGAGGGAAAAAATCCAGTGACTTTTGTGTGGGAAACGGCATAAAATTATTTTCTGTGTCCTGTGCTTTGGACTCCAGCCAGAACCTTGTGGGATGGTAGAGGAAGAGGACAATAAAGTGGATACTTGGAGAGCTCAAATTCATCTGGACAACCTGTTCCAGTACTGCATTGCCTTTCTACACCACAGCCTGTGTCTGTATTTCCCCCTATTCCTCTGGAAAGAGTAAAGCAAAATCATCTTTGTAACTCATATCAAATAGGCTGCAACTGGATCCCCTCTCAGCCTCCTCTTTGCCAAAATAAAGAAGCCCAGCTGGTAAGCTTATTACATGTCATCTAACCCGGGGTCCTGATCACCTTATTAACTCCCCAGTGGATCTTTTCTAGTTTTCCAACATCCTTCTTTAGCTGAGGAACCCCAAACCATACACATCAGTTGCCTGTCCTATTGCCCATCAGAATAACTACTAAATTATTATTTTGAGATCCTGTATGAAACAAAAAATGCCTTTAAAACAAATGAATGGATGATTATTAAAAGCACCTCTGAGCATAAAACATTAGCCAGAGATCTGTTGAAATAGAGTTTGCAAAAAAATAAGTCAAACAGTCAGAGACAAATAACATGTTAGATTCTGATGCCAGAAAAACTTTTCTCCCCATTGCTTTCTGGGAGAAAAACAAAACAAAACAAAATCCTCAAAAATCCAAAACCAACAAAAACCCTAAAATGCAGCAGGTTTATCAGATGCACAGGATTCCATTAACAGGCCTATAAGAACATTTGGCATTCCCTTTAGTAGGAGGAAGAAACCTTGAAATAAGAATAACTAATGCACTAAATCACCTCAAAATATATACTGCAACAATTTTGCAAGCAATAAAAGCGTGTTATGACTTTAATGCATTTCTCAGTCTAGTCTGATTTTTTACAAACTAGCTTTGATTGTCCAAGGAGATTTCTGAGGAGACCAGTTAACTCCTGTGAATAGCTCCCCTCATTCAAAATTGCTGTTTAGATATTCCGAACTGTCACATCAAATTCTAGCATGAAAGTACACTTTTGCCCTTTCTTATAAATCTTGAATTGCATTATAACACAGCTCAACATTATTCAGTATCAGCTTTTTTTTCCTTCTCCTTCTTTGCATTGTATTTATTTATTTATATCCTGATAATAACATCCTTGGGGGCATTGTATAGGCAAGACATGTATCCTGGCCTCCTCCTTTCCCCAGGAGTGCAATTGCCTTGCGGTAATTATAAGATGTCGTATGTTATTATGAAGGTGCCTTATTGCTCAAACACGTTGGGGATATCTGCTAATATAATTACTTCACCTTATAAAACTATCATAAATCATGCATGGAAAACATTTTTTTCCATGGCAAGCTGTCTGAAGAATTATCACATTGCATGGGATGAGAATATCATGGTACATCTAGCATTGCATTCCCTAAGCCCACAATAGGCAATAGGAGCATTAAAATAAAATATTTAACATGAACGATTAAAAAACACATATTCAGAAATCATGGATCCTTTCTAAGGGTCTAGGAGAACAGATTATCATCTAAGTGAGCATACTTTGCACCTGTGCCTTCTGAGACATGTCTTGCAGCTGCAGACTGGCTTCTTTTTTTTTTTTTTTTTTTTTTTTTTTTCCCCTCCACTATCATCCTCTTCCTCTCCAGCTTTTATGAGTGCAGCATAATTGTTATAAAAGCAAATCAATAAGCACTTGAAACTTTGGCCATTGCACAAAGAATTGTGCTTGTATTGGCCATCACTTTAATAACATCTAATGATTATTTCTCCCTCTTTCAGCCTCTGAGGTTTCCTGGCACTTTATTGATTAGAGCTTGTGACAAAGTTCTGATTATCATTTAAAAAATGGCCAAATACAAAGCAGTTTTACTTAGCAATAAACTGAATGGATAATCACTGGATTAGGTAATGTGGTCACAAAATATTTCCGGTACTACCAGGTAGAGAATACTTGAAAGTCACTCGATGAATCAGTACTTGGGAGGACTTCACTGAATCTCAGATTAAGGTTTCTGTGTCTTAAATAAATAGGCTGTTGTATTGCTCTAAATCAAACTCTTTCTTACCCAAGATTCAAAGTTACCACCATGGGCCAATTTTTGTCCTGAAGGTGGCAACATTCTCCTCCAGCATTCCCTTAAAAATACATGAGACTGTATCTGGTAATGTGACAAGAAAACGCACAGAATATGAAAAAGAGAGAGACGACCTGCTTCAGTGGTTCCTGGTAGTGCATGTGTTTCTGGAGACGTGACATAGGCTGATGTTAACCTATTAGCTGTACCCAGTTGTGCACGCTAGAGAAACAAAAGATGGGTTCCAGAAATGGCACTGTGAAATGGCTGCTATGAAAATTTCCAGTGGAGCTGGGACCAAGTAAGTTAGAAACAAGAAAAAAAAATTACTAGGCTGTTGTTAGGTCAAGAGGGAGGACAAGAATAAGCACGTGTACATGGATTTGAGAAATTAACATCTCCAGAAGGTTTCTGAACAAGTTCATATACAAATTTAGTTGATACACCAATATTTACACTGGTTTAGTTTAATGAGAAGCACTGGATAGAGTCTAGAGACTTCTAACTATTTTGCTTACAACTGCAGATTTGTGATCTGAGAGCTTCTTTCTCTACCCACTTTGTCCCTAATAAGTACCAACATTTGAGAAGGTGCATACTATATCTTTTATACCTAACAGTTATTTTTTCTTTCATATGTTTCAAAGGCTGCATTTGAAGAGCTGGAAGCTCTAAATGTTCTCCATCCTTTCATTCAGAGCTCCACACAAACTGATTTATAGGGTGCACTGGGGATTGCTAAATGGCTTCAGCTTTGTTATAGTACACTGAAAAGCTCATCTATATTCCTTCTGGTTGTTAAACTTGAATTAATCTCAATTGTTAAACAAGTATGAGGGAAGATGGTGCTTTTAATTTTATGGCCTGCATACAGTACTGTATGTTCTCTCCAGTTTGGAGGATAATCTAGGTAAATCTGTGGAACTGGGCTGAGTGAATCCTACTCTTCTCACAATGCATGAAACTGCCCTGGGAAAGCATGTTGAGTGCATTCACCTGAATCATCCTCTAAACCAGGCACCTTGATGTATCTCAACTTTGTGCTTTAGTTTAAATACTGTACAAGATGATTTCTTAAAAGGTATGAAAACTGTATTTTGTTGTGAGGAAGTGAAAAATATGTGACCTGCTGCAAGCCTTCACATAGCCTTTGCGAGCTTGCATGAATTTTTTATGGAGTCATTTTCAGGCACATAAAAAGAAGTCAGTATCCAACTTAAAGTTAAGTTACTTCATCCTTGCTATTTACCATGCATTGGCTGGAATCAATAGACCCTTATGCTTTCAAAATGTCATTCTCTTCTGTCCTTTATGTGTCTGACACACTTGGAATGCAACAGCCATAACCCAGAAGTTACCCTGAGCCACCAGCTCAGCATTGGAGCTTCCCTGATCTTACAGTAGTCTCTACATGTTGGAACTTCTTTAATATTACTCATCATCACTATCATGCATTATAACCATAAACAATTGGATTAAAAATGTTCATGCAATGAAAAGGTGCATGGTAGGATACTTACACCAATGTATTTGTATGTACAGAAGTGCAATCATTGCCTGTTTTCTCAGGTTCTGCATAATCAGCTGATCATCTCTTTTTTTTTTCATTTTTATACTGCTTAACACACAATTAGGTATGGAGGGCACTGCATTTCTTTGCTATTGCAGCATTTTGGAAGTGCTTCACTAAGGAACTTTTAGTCCTGGTAATAGGCATATGTGTGCTTATGAGCTTGAAATCTTCCTCCAGGGCCTTCTTTGTCCAGGCAAGGGACAGAAAAAGTACTGCGCAAGTGCTGCTTCTCAAATAGTTGCTGCACTCTGCTGGTCAGTGTTGAGATGCCACAGAAACCTTGCATTTATTTGGAAGGCAAGGCTGTAAGGATATGTGCATAAATGCATAGGTGGGAATAGAGTAAACAGCACCAGTTCTTTTCCATATATAATACTGGGAATCATTCAGTTTCCTGTAGATTAAAAATTTATTGTGAGGTTGTGGGAGTGAATCTGTGGATCCAGGTGAGGAGGCAAGAACTCCAAGTCCCATGACAACAGAAAAGGTACCCCACATTGCTTCGTATTGCCCCTGCATCTACCCAAGATGAAGTCACCAAGGTCACAGCCAAGTGAATGGCAGGAGAGTCACACATAACACCTGACTGTTTGCAGTAAAGGTGGGAGTCAGCACAGTGGTCACATAAGGGAAAACCCCTCACTGTTTATATAACAGAGAGATGGAAACAGGGTAAGTGGAAAAAGAAAGGGAAAAAAACTCAAACCACTCACTTCATTTCCCAGAATAAATACAGTCTGTGAATTCACCTAATTTAAAATGTACCACTTTAGACACCTCCACACTTCTTTAGGTAATATTTGGAGACTTGGAAATTTCTCAGCTTAGCTGATTTGATGTCCTACCTCTGTTTGTATGATAAAGTTCAAACTGGGAATGCTCATTGCACACACCTCATTATTTTTCTGTTTCTGGTGACAAAGCAATGTATGACTGACACTGAGTTTTACTGATAGCTGACACAGTACTATCAATTAATTTTTTCTGTGTCTATGGGCTCCTGCTGAGTTGAACATGCTGTCTGCCATGTATGCTGTGGAGCTGCTTACTCCCAATTAGAATGCATGTTGAGAGAACAAATTTTGAATACAATAGGTCATCAGTGCCTATTTCCCAGCAGACTTCAAAGTGCTGAGCAGATGTAAAACTTTACCATTGAACTGTCATTTGCCAATATGGTGTAGTAATAAAAAAAACATCTGTGATCCACTATCTACAGTGCTGACTCACCTGAAGAAGACATTTTTGCTTCTATCTGTTCTTTATGTGCTCTGAAGAGGGGAGGCATGATTTAGTCCAGCTCATGAAGGTGCACTAGTCCTGAAGTACATCTGAAGCAACAAGGACAGCTAGAGAGACAGACACCAACGAGGGCAGTTAATCACAAATATCCTAGATCAATTGGGACTGTGTTGTTCTTTTTATTCCCAAGCTTCCTCTGTTCACATGCAGGAACAGTAGTTTGGATCTTTTTGAATAAGAACAGTGTGTTTCATATTCCAGATCAGAATGGACCATATTTTCCATGTTAGCTTTACTAATTGCAAGATGTAGAGTGATCATTATTAGAAACAGCACGAAACTTACAACAGTAAAGCCATAAAGACATAAAAAATATTGCTGAATGCAAATGCCTATGTATGGCTTTTTTTGACTGCCAGATATCTCAAGATATCTTGCAATGCTTCTTCCTGTGTTTACAGAGTTTTCACTTGAGGACAAAGCAAAGGGTATCAGAATTTACATGATATCTTCAGTGTAAAGATGTTTTATTTACCCCTTTACCAACATATCACACTTTCTTTGCACGTATGTGTTCACTGACACTACAGAATGTCTCTGAAGGATGGTACTTGCTGCTTTATTTAGAATTACAGAATCGTAGAATTATAAGATGGTTTGGGTTGGAAGAGACCTTTAAATGAACACAGATATTTTTGACATTGCTTCTCATGTCAGGACCATGCTCAGGTTATATTGCTTACTCTTGAGCTGCTGTAGTCAACAGTATGGTCCTTCTCAAGTAACAGGATTCATCACTTTGGAGGAATGAAGATTTACACCATTACTTTCATTGTTCACCAAGTGCCTATAGGCTCCTTTAAAAGTGAAGCAATAACAGAAACTTAAGCAGAAAAGGAGTGGAAGGGTATGCAGGGAAAGGAGTTGGAATACAGGCTACAAGCCTCGTGGTGAAGAAAGTGCTAATGCCCTGTCTAGCCTGAAGTCAGCAGGACTTTGTGTGAATTTGTCTATGCGAAACTTCATGCAGGGTAAAGGACAAGAAACAGTAGTGATAAGAATATCCTGAACTCACAGTTTAGTCAGGAGTCTGCAGTGCATTGTCTTCAGAGTCTTCTATTCCTGTCTTTTTTTCTCAATGGTGGAAAGGACTGAAGATATGCAAAATAATTGCATGTCACTACAAATAGCAAGTCAAATTAGCAATGATCCTTGACTCTGAACTCCCTTTCTTGAAAGTGTAAGCTATTTTTTTCTTCACTAGCCCTGCAATATCAAAATATTAGTGCAAACTGGGTGAAGAATATAAATTAAATCTGAAACCCCAGAATCATCTGACTGGGAACAGAACTTCAACTCAGATGAGATTTGAGAGATCCTATTTTCCATCAAACAGGCAAATATTCAGCAGAGCTATGCATGTTTTTGTTATTAAAGCAAGGCACTTTAGTCTATATGCCCATGTGTATATGTCACTTGAAATTAGAGTTGAGTCAAATTGCCCATAAGTAATCTGGCTGGTCAGTGAACCACAGGAGCTGGCATTTCCCAGGTGCCAAAAATATTTTCCCATTCACTTCACTTTCATATTACTTAAAATAAACTATTTGGCATCTAAAATGACCAGGGTCACTTCAGCTGGAAAAAAAATGCACTTGAAGAATAAAGTCCTCTCCCTATTCTTGTTTCTTGCAATATCCTGTAAAAGGACATGTTTTGTTTATATAAACTACTCTGACAAATAGGAGTGAAAATGTTTTAGAATTGACCAATTTGCATCATCACCCATTAGCCTAATTTAATCAGCTAACTTGAAGTCTTGATGTTAAAATACAGCCTTATACATTTAAGCCTGATACATTCCTACTAAAATCAGTGGAAAACTTTCTACTTCTCAGGTTTTTAATCAAGCCCTAATGAAACTGTAAAAGCTCCCCATTTGCTTTGAATATGCTCAAAAGCAAGCCAAAGTGAGAGGTTTCCCTAAATACCGTACAAAAGGCCTTCTGCACAGCACAGATGAAGACAAAACTCTGCACAGCTACTTCCCTTTGTGGTGTCTAATAATAATATATTTGTGAATAATCCATAATTAAATGAGAAGAGCATAACATTAATTATTTCACTAGATGTTAATCAGCAGGGTATTCTGTGGCCCCCCACCCCCTTCCTAGTAGCTAACCTGTCAGGGTCTAATAATTGTTGCCATGAATGTGGTTGGGTTAAGGTCCCTTAGGAATGCCAATTCTCTTGTTCCATTAGTGAGAGCACATATAGATCATTTTCAGTACTAATCTAGGGCTAAAATCAATTATGTCTCTTGTATTTAAAAATTAAATTGACTCACCATGGGAGAAGGATAAAGGGAAAAATACATTCCTCCTATTATGTGTAATTACAATTGTAAAACATTTTCCTTCGAAATGTAATTGCTGCCTATAGAGACTGAAGCTGGAGAGCTTAAACTGTTTAGCTGACACATTCAGTTGTCTTTCAGGTTTTTCCTTTAGATAATTTAATGTGCTGAAACAATCTTAAAGACTTCTTAACTTTAAAGGCCCTCAGAAACAGCTCTGCATTTAAGAAAAACAAAAAGAAGTCTGGACAATGAATTAAGTCTGTCATTTTATTAAAGGACATGATGAAAATAATTTATTCTTTGAGATGCTTTAGTCTTGTATGAAGAAAGGTGATTGAGCCACTATAATCTCAAAGTTTCTGTTTTCCTGAAAATTATATAAATTGCTGCCTGCATCTGGTTTTTGGTCATTGGATTTTTATGAGACATTCAAAAGTAGTTAATCAATGCTATGCAATATATATGACTTTCCATTCAGGGAAAAGGTTCTGAAGGTCAACAGAGAGTGTAATATTGGTCCTTTCATCAGGTGGCAGACATAAACTGCATATTATATTGTTCCATGAGATAGTTTTGTAAAATATTGTTTAGATACTCAACAGCTTAGGTACCATGTGAGTCTGTAGTCAGGCTGAAATCCCACAACACTTTTTATGGCATGTTTTTTGTTCTCTGCAGTCTTTCATGTTGACCATTAGTGCCAGGCTTCTGCATCTACCATGTGTGCTTAAAGGTAAGTTTCATATAGCATAATAAATAGCTAAGGAGGATATTTGGCTTCCTTGTTTACAGATATGAATATATATATAAATATATATACGTATCTCTGAAGGAATTCTCAGGAGTGACAGTGCAAAAAACAACCTGTATCAACTGTCACACGAATCATACACTTCAAAAAATGCTTATTAAATATTTTTAAGTGTCTTCTACTGGAAAATAGCATTTGAAGAGACCTGTGTGCTTATGTTCATTGATAATTTTCAAGCACTCATTGTTTTTGCCATCTCTAGAACTCCTTGAAGAAAAGGAGGAATTATTTACAGGGACATACACAATAAGTGTCTCAATTTTGCATTCTGTTTCTTACTGTATTATTCCCCAGTTCTAGTTATATGCACATTACAGATATGAATGGTCACCTGTACAGCTACAAGTACCTTCCAAGATAATGGTTTCTGGACAGCTTATTATTCATGTGCTTTGTTTGCCATGTTTAGAAGTAACCTCTGACCTGTAGATGCTATAACGATTGATTAGTCATTTATTAAGACATCTAAGAATCCATTATTCATCCTCCATAAATTATTTATAAATGTACTTCTAATTTGATGCATGACTGCTATATTTAGAGTACATAAATAAATTAAGAAAGGCTAACTCCTGCAGTGTCCTAATATTGATAAGGCTGTATCAATAATCAAGTACAAATCCAATGGGAATTTTAATTTAAATGCATATTTAGTCTTGAAACAATGATGACTTTCACCTCAGTCCTTGTTAATCTCTGTTTCATAAAACTGTAAGCATTTCCATATTACTTTTCTGAGCAGAGGAAATTTAAGATCAAATTAGAACTCTTTGCTCTTGGATTAAAAGGGAGTGAGGTGGCTACTGGTCTTCCTTATGTTATTATACAAACTGGTACCTGAAGGAAGAGGTTGTGAAGTACTGACTGCAGCTTTTAGATAATGTAGGTCAGTCAGACCATGAGACATTCCAAAGGTAAACATCAGAACATTGATCTGCATTGTGTATTGTGTGGCAAGCCCAGTCAGGCAGTATAGTGAAATGACCATTTCTAGGACTCTGATTTAACTAGAACCATCTAAAAAACTGAAGACAGATGGACATAATGTAATAATTTATGTTAGCTGAGAATTGATTAACATTATTAAAAAAAAAAGAGGAAGTGACAATACATAGTCTATAAACATAGTGAAGGAAAATGAGTGGATATGATTGCCTGGCATATCCAATTTCCAAGCTAGGTTGATTTTCTTCTCATATGTGTATTTCTAAGTGACTGAGTTGAATAGGGTCCTTTGCTGGGTGAGGTCTTTTATTAATATATATTTAGAAATGCCCATTTACTCTCTTGAGGAAAAAAAAAAAATTAAAAAAATGACCTTGTCGTCATTCATTTAATCTCTGCTACACCAGGACTCACAAGAAGGAGTCAGCGCTGGTACTTTTAGTTTTAGTTGGTTATAGTGAATAGTTTGTTCTTCATTATACTGTAAAAAATAAATGAAAGTACTGGGCTTAGAGGACATGATCTGGGATATGACTCAAGAACAAAAAACCTCTGTTACTGATGAAAAAAAAAAAATCAATGTGATGGTCAGGTCACAGAACGACTACATGGAATTAAGGGAAAAACTGCTTTGACGCAGAATACATCAAACTCCAGCAACACTGTTTCCCCAGACCAGATGCTTAGTTTGTTAAATTATAAGTGTATTGTTGAATGGAGCTGAAGGTCTGCCCTGTAAAAATGTAATTTCTGACTATAAAGCTATGTCTCTTATGATGTTATTTGTTCCTGTCCATTAAGAAGTATTGAACTGAATTATGGATGTTTTTGTAAACAAATATTAGCCTAGCTTTTCAAATTTGGAAAGTGACAGAGGTGTTGCAAAGCCCAGCAAAAATAAGAAAGTATCCTCTCTGCTTGAATATCTACATTTTATGCCTGAAGGCACAAGAGAACTGCATTTTGTGCTATGTTCTTTCCCTAACTGTACCCATTAATGAGATATAACTTGTGCAAAATCAGGAGTAACAATGAAGAGGTCAAACACAGGATGGCAGAGAAAACCAAGATACTGGCTCCCTCTTCATCCAGGAGTGACCAGTCTATTTCACGTCTGATCTACCTGGCCTTAGGAGATGATAGGGAATATTGTTGTGACTCTGCAATGTCTGCAGCTGTCTATCAGTCTCCATTACTGTCAGAATGCAGGTGTCAAAATAGATATTGAGCAAATACAAGCCTTAGCAATGCAGGCAGACAGCAGGAATATGGCACTATTTGTGGGCAGTGAGCCATTTCAAAATTCTTAAACAATTACTTTAAATCTCTTCCGATGCATAGAATAATGAAAGGGAAAGAGTATACCTGGATGTTTTCCATGGATTATTTTCTTTGGTTTGCTCTCACTATAGAAACAAGAAGTATCATGTCCCAGTGACATCTGACTCCTTCGCTATCTTCAAATGCTTCCCCAGACAATGCATTATTGTGTTTGTAGCGTCTTCACTGTCGATCCCCACAGTGGCCTCGGAAGCACTCTGGTTTGTTGACAAAACAAATGAGCCTGAGACAAGTTGACTAAAGACACCCTTCCCCAGAGTTTTCTTGTAAAGAAGGCCACTGTAGTATCCATAAACTTGCTGGTTAAAGGAGAGACAGAAGGAAGATAAGAAATATGGACAATTTGAACAGCTGTACACAGGAACAGTGTGTACAGAACATTAGGATCAGAACATTATTTAACTGGAAACTATCTGATTGACCTTGAACCTGAGACAGCTTGTCTGGTATCTGTTAGTCCTGTTGCTCTCTGTCAGCCCCTTAGCTAGCAGCACACTTTCAGATTTCGTCTTCAAAATCCCAGGATAACTGGAGTATGATAACACTATGTCATAGCAAGAATGACTGCATCTTCAGGTAGAAAGAGACTGTACTTACAAGAATTCTTTGCTTTTTCTTTTATGGAAAATCCAGTGACACACACTGAATAAGAAGATATGCAAGATCTGAAATGAAGTTTAAAAAATCTCTTAAGTGTGGCAAGAGATGGTCAAGCTTAATGTGAGTGGTTTTAAAAGAACAAGCAACTAATATACAGATACTTATTATTAGGGAACAATGCACACAGCTAGATAAGTTCACTCAATTAACTTTGGGACAGATTCTGACATGTTCTTTGCATTATACAAGTGTTGTTCACAATATACAATTCATAGTGTATTACTGTTTGACTGTTCTTCGTTTTTATGATACTATTTATGGGTTACAGTACTTACCAGTAGCATCATATGGCTGTTGGGTAATTTAGGTGACTCATCCTGGAGGGATTTCAAAGCCATGTAGATGTGATGCTGAGGGCATGGTTTAGTGGTGACCTGGGCAGTGCTGGGGTAACTGTTGGAATTGATGATCTTAAAGGTCTTTTACAACCTACATTATTCTATGATTCTAAGGATGACTGATGGTTTTACTTGTTAAAAATTTATAGAGACGAGGGGCAAAAGTCACATTCTTGCCCTAACAAAATGTGAGACTAGAAAGCATTTTGTGAATATTCTTTTTCTAAGAATTTTTTATTTGGAACTTTAGTTTAAAAGAATATTAGCTTGTTTATCAAGTAGTGTCACTGCTATTTCAACACTGTATGTGGCATAGAGGAAATAATCAACCTGAGCATTGCATTTCAAAAATCCCTTTACAGTAGGGTTTATCTATGGTAGTCCTGGAAGCAAATACATATAGTGGAGACCAGTGCTAGACACTGAACAGAGCATTGTAGTTGCAGTTAAGTGTAAGTTATGGGACCTGCTACTATAAGCTTGTGATCTTTTGAATGTGTAGCTGCACTGTAAAGGGGATACTTTGCCCTTGGAAGCCTCAGAGACAAACTTCCAGACAAGGCCTTCTGAGATTTCTGTGTGGGAATTACAGTAGAGATGGAGATTCTAGATAAAATGGGATCTGGAAATCACAGAAATCACAGACTGTTAGGAGTTAGAAGGGACCTCGAGAGATCAAGTCCAACCCTTGTGTCAGAGCAGGACCACGTAGTGCAGGTCACACAGGAACCTGTCCAGGTGGGTTTTGAATGTCTCCAGACAAGGAGACTCCACAACCCCACTGGGCAGCTTGTGACAGCGTTTTGTCACCCTCACAGTGAAAAAGCTTTTTCTTATGTTTACACAGAACCTCCTATACTCCAGCTTGCATCCATTACCCCTTGTCCTAATCATTGGTCATCACTGAGAAGATCCTCCTGACACCCACGATTTACATTTTTGTAAATACTTGCGGGTCAGCCCCCAACCTAGACTAGTACATGGGGTTGTTCCTACCCAGATGCAAGACTTTAAACTTGGTGTTGCAACTTATTAAACAACCCTGCCCAACTCTCCAGCCTGCCCAGGTCCCTGGCAGAACAGACTTCTGGGGTGTCAGCCACTCCTCCAAGTGTTGTGTCATGAGCAAACTTGTTGAGAAGATACTCAACTCCCATCATCAAGGCCACTGACAAAGCTGTTGAACAGATCTGGATCCAGCGCTGATCCCTGGGGGACTCCACTAGTCACAGGTCTACAGCTGGACACTGCACCACTGATTACCACACTTTGGGCCCTGTTGTGTAGCAAGTTCTTAATCTGTCCATTCTTCTATTTCACATTTCCTGAGTTTTGCTCAGGAAGAGACATCAGAAGTATGAGCAGGAAACAGTGAAATGAGGTTCAGTCTGGAACAGTGGAAAAATACAACCATCTAATGCCTCTGGAGAGAGGTGCACAAGGAGGTAATCTGAAACAGGCATTCAGTAAATGGGAGGTGTGATATTTAGGATGCAATAACGGTGAAGTAAACCTGTGGGGTGACAATGAGCCATTTCTCTGCTAGTAAAAGCAAGAGAAAAAAAAAAAAAAAAAGCAAATCAAAAAGAGGAACTGATTGTGAATGTGCTTTTAGGGAGTCCTTCAAGAAAATCTGATGTCCTTTCCCAGAGAGGAGGCACAAATTTCATGTCACTGAGCCCCATGAGAGGGATAATGATGCAAAGATATTATTACAGTGAAAAAAATGAAGACAACTGTCTGTTTTCAAAAAAAATTATAGAAAAGCAGAAAATGACTGGAGGAGAAGTGTCGGATAAGATAATCAAGAACCAGTAGCTTCTTACAGTGTGTAAAGATGTTCATAGTGTGAAAGAAGGAGAATATTAAGGATGATTTTGGGTGGCTAGGCAGGAAACACAGAAGAAACTGAGAAGAGAAAAAAATTAAGCTGAAGTAAGTAATTAACAGTTCTTAATAGAGAAGTCTGTTAGACGGAGAAATGTTCTCCTAAGAGACATGGATGTAAACTCTTTAATGCAGGCACCATAACTGCTTATAGGTTTGCATTGCACCTAGCACAGTGGGGATCCTGATCCTTGTTTGGTCCTGTGGGTTCTGCTGCAATAGAAATAACAAACAGCAATAATTATGTACTGTGGTACAGCCACAGGGGATAAGAGCTGGAGCTGAATTCCTCCTCTTAGCTATACTCTGTTGAGGTCAATGGGATTATTTGGATACAGGCTGGCAGTGTTGACAGGAGCATTTGGCCCAATTCATCTAAAAAAATGGAATACGTGTAGTTTCTGCTCCCAAATCTACCTACTTATAATGTGTTGCAAAGCCATGCAGGCTAGACATTTTCCAGATGCACAACAGGGAATATTTCCTGCCCAAAACCCCCATGTCATAGGGTTGGCTGGCAGATGTGCAGAGCCATGAACTGAAACACTGGAGACTGTTTCCTCAGAGCAACCAAATTTGCTAGAAACTGCAAAGCAAAAATCTGCTTCCTCAGGACTGGTGCTTAGGGAATGAGAGTGCATTTTCCTCCCCCAGCACTTGATTTTCAAGTAAGTTCTTCTGTGTCTGATTCTTTTCCCAAAAGACAGGAGTGATTTAAGAGAGCAGATCCTTCAATAAATCATGCGAATCCTGCAGAAGCAAGGACACTGGAGGACAGGAAAGCAAGAGGCTCTGACAGTGCTGTACCTTGGGAGTGGAAGGTTCAGGCCATTTCTGTAGGTTATATAGAGATGATGGCCTTCACTGACAGTAACATGGCACTTTCCCATCTAAAAGGTTGTGGTGTTGCATTGTTTTTCCCTGAGAGGACCATTATTATTACTATTACACTTTATTACTATTACTATTTATTATTATCATTATTATCATTCTTATCATCATTATCATGACATTTTATTATGGTTGTGGGGTTTTTTGTTTGTTTGTTTGTTTGTTTTTAATGGCTGAAAACTAAAAAGAACTGAGGCTTGTCAGAAAACTGTTGATGGGATAGCAATTGATGACAGCAGTCCAACTCTAATAGCTTCCTGTCTTACTTTGCTGGTACTGGGGTGTACTTTATGAAAATTACAAAAATAAGTGATGCATTTTCAGTCAGCTTTATCCCTGACTCTTGTGCATCTGAGAAAGACCCAGCAGTGGGTTTGGCAGATAAAGTGGAAAGCAAGACAGGAGCTACCATTATAAAATGCAAAAAGTCAATTTGAATGTCAACAGCAAAGGCAGGGAATAAAAGCCTTAAAGAGCTTCAGTTTGAGAAAATGAGGGCACCACATTGTGTGTCCCTGACTAAGTGCTCATGTTTCAAGCTTTAGAAGAATGCCACATTCAAATGCTTTTTCATTACCCAGTGTTTTTTGTTATTTCAGACAACAGGGCCCCCCAGGCTTCTTGAAGATGTTATGTAGATCAGAAGCAAATGGTACCAAAAATCATGAAGTCTGTGAATATCAAAATTTAATTGTCTAAGTTTTATCTTTTAGATGGGAAAAATCACACTTTACTTTGTTATTACTTGGGGAAAAAGGGCAGCTGCAAAATGCCTTTTTCTTCTAAAAGTTGTTTTGATGGGGAAGCTGCTGTACAAAAGGAAAGAAGAATTTTCATCCCAGTTTTTGAAGCTGTAAAATCAGTGAATGGACAAATGAAGTAACTTGCCTGGAATTTAGGAGCCATTTGATGCTGCTACCACTGAACCAAAGTTGTCTGCATCTCATTTAGATTAATTAATGTTTTGATACTGGAGAGATCCAACACACTCAGTGACCTACTTTGGCAGAAGGAAAATTCATACATTTTATTTGTTAAACATAAGTTGTTCCCCAATAATGTTGAAACCAAGGCCAAAGTGATCATTTCTGTTCCTAACTGAGAGGTAATTTTTTGGCTCTTGAGTTTCCAAGTAGGTTGCCACGTGAGTATAAATAAGTAGTTTATATGCTTGGCTTTTTCTTTGATTTGTTTTTTGGTTTTGGGTTTGGGTTTTTTTTTTTGTTTTTTTTTTTTTTGGTTTGGTTTCTTTGGGTTTTGTTTTGTTTTGCTTTGTTTTGTTTTTGTCTCATTATCTGCATGTTCCAATGAGGTGCTGCCTTTCAGTATCTTTTAAACTCTAATCTCTTTCCTGACATGAGCCCTGTGTTTCCATCATTCCCTTACACTGCCTAAGCAAAAAAGGCACTGTAGAGGCATGATTCATCCACATTTGAGATGTCTGTTTTAGGATCAGGTGAATCATGCCTTTTTCTTTCCACTGACTATAAGAGAGACAAGGGTGACTAATCTAGACATAGATGTCTGTAGTGCAGACATCTAATGTTAAGTGAGATGAATCCCACTACCGCAGACAGCTCAAATTTGACAGAAACAGTGACAGCCAGATGGGTCCAGCACAGCTTTGGCTCTGGCACAGCACTGCATTAAAACATATTCCTTCCAAGTCTATTTCAAGACCCTTTTGTCACCTCCATGATGCTCAGAGGGAAAGATATTTAGCATAGAGGACACAAACTGGGCCCGTGGCAAAGGAAGGTATCTCTGCATATTTCTCTCCAAATAAGTAATTCTGGTGAGTTTAGTACAGAGGCAAGGCATAATCCTTTATGTTTAATATGATCTTTGTGCTCAAACATAACATCACCCTTTGGATATGGAATAAGATTTCTGAGGTTTTGTCATGACTGATTTCTTCTTAGAGTCCACAGCCTTGCAAAACATGTGGGAAGTGATCACAGCCTTGTTTTCCCAGTTCTGTACTTAATGGACTACCAACTTTCTGATCTTACATCTACCCATTTAGCACTGAAAGTGGGCAAGAATAACTCTTAGAGAGGCCAAGGCATAACTGAATTGTCTAAGAAATATTCTACCTCCATTTTCAGAGAACTTTATCTGGTTCCTGAAATTCTCTCTGCCATGACACTACATCTCATTCAAGATTTTGAGAGAACTGCAAAATTCTCAGATAAATTTTACAAGGAATAAAACCCCATAGCAGTACAAAACAATTCTTATTCATATGAAATATTTAGTCCTGTCATCTGCAAAACTAAATATCAGTTCTCAACAATCACTTGCTGATGGTCGTTTTTACTCCATAATTTCCTGAAATATTACTGTTCAAATAATTCTCCCAAAATTGACCACTGAATTTTGAATAAACGATGGAAACAAAATCCTACCCATTAACTTTGTTCTAAAAAGACTTGATTGTTTATTGTACCAGAAATATGCCAAAACATTGCATTAATAAAGTTTTATTTTTATAGACATGTTAGTATGAAATACTTTTGAAAAGCCCAAACTTGTGAAGCTTAAAGCTTGATTTTCTCATGTATTTAGCTACTAACTAACCAGCCTTTCTGAAAGGGCTGGTCAGTCAACATGTGTCTTCTTCTACCCTTATTTGTTCAGTTCATGAGCAAAACAGAGGGCAGACTGTGTTTTCAATAAAAATAAAAATTAAGTAAAATATTTTGTTCTTATATGAAGATCTGTCTTAATGGAAAATATTTTTCTGTGTATAGTATGAGGAACAGAACTGAAAGAAAAAATAGGGAGGCAGACTAGTAATCAGTGGAAATTATGACTAAGGCAATTTGGTTTCTAGCAATAGAATAGAGGGGAAAAAACCCACACATTTAGGAGATATTAAACAGTCAAAATGGACAAGATTTGGAATCTGAATATGGTGTTCTTCCTGAAGAACAAAATGGCTTTTGAATTAAACCATCCATCAGTTTGGTGTCTTCAAAAGGAAATTAAGCAAAAGCTGCTTCATATGCATCTTCCCACTTTCAAAATTATAGGACATTACCATCCAGGAAACAGATTGTCCAGTGACAGATCAGTTATGAGGAGTTTTGCTCAGAGCACTGACTATGGTCAAAGGAAGAATTAAAACATATGCTTAACTTCATACATCACAGAAACAATACTAAATAACCCTCAGTGTGGTACTAACTTAGAAGCTCACAATTTTAAATGTACTTATTCTCACCATTGTAAAGCAGGAAGTACTATCTGTTATTCCTGATTTACGGAAGAGAACTTAAACACAGGTAGAGTAGGTTATTAATCCCCAGTGACTTCATCTCTATTGAGAATCGGGGGCTATAGATCCGCATGGTGTGGGGAGGCCTGAATCACTGCCAGCTAAGCCTTCTTGTAAGCAGAGCTTGTTAACCACCCTAATGTCATGATGTTCCTTCCATCCCTGAAAGAGAGCTCCTGGATAGTGCAGTATTGTTTGGTGATTTTTATTTTGTTTTTTCTGTTCAGTTTTGCTTTTAGTGTGTTTGCTGTTTGGTTTTGGTTTTTTTGGTGGTTTTTTTTGTTTGTTTGTTTTTTTTTTTTTTTTTTTGTGGGCACAGTAGCACAGAATAATGCTAGCACGGAGAGCACCATGCTCTGTTAAGATCTGTTGATTTAAATACTTCTGCACTGGTCACCCATCAGTTCCCCAGCAATCAGCAAGACTGAATCCAGCTTTATGACTTTGATACTCTTCTTCCTATGGATGGACAACTTGCCTCCAAGGAGCTGGGTTGCTTTATCATACTGATCTATGCGTTTTCTTAGAAGTAAACAGATGCTTCCTAGAACTAGGGCTGAAACTTTATTACGGTTAAGGATTCATGGGAAACCGAAATAAAATACCAAGTAGACAGAGGACATTGTCAATGCCAAAATAAAAAAAGAAAAGGAAAGAGAAAAAGAAAAGGAAAGAGAAAAAGGAAAGAGAAAAAGGAAAGGAAAAGAAAGGAAAGGAAAGGAAAGGAAAGGAAAGGAAAGGAAAGGAAAGGAAAGGAAAGGAAAGGAAAGGAAAGGAAAGGAAAGGAAAGGAAAGGAAAGGAAAGGAAAGGAAAGGAAAGGAAAGGAAGGAAAGGAAAGGAAAGGAAAGGAAAGGAAAGGAAAGGAAAGGAAAGGAAGGAAAGGAAAGGAAAGGAAAGGAAAAGAAAGGAAAGGAAAGGAAAGGAAAGGAAAGGAAAGGAAAGGAAAGGAAAGGAAAGGAAAGGAAAGGAAAGGAAAGGAAAGGAAAGGAAAGGAAAGGAAAGGAAAGGAAAGGAAAGGAAAGGAAAGGAAGGAAAGGAAAGGAAAGGAAAGGAAAGGAAAGGAAAGGAAAGGAAAGGAAGGAAAGGAAAGGAAAGGAAAGGAAAGGAAAGGAAAGGAAAGAAAAGGAAAGAAAAGGAAAGAAAAGAAAAAGAAAAGAAAGAAAAGAAAAGAAAAGAAAAAGAAAAGAAAAGAAAAGAAAAGAAAGAAAAGAAAAGAAAAGAAAAGAAAAGAAAAGAAAAGAAAAGAAAAGAAAAGAAAAGAAAAGAAAAGAAAAGAAAAGAAAAGAAAAGAAAAGAAAAGAAAAGAAAAAAGAAAAGAAAAAAAGTAAAAAAGGCTCATTTTCTGTTGTCCTTAAAACTGAGAACAAGACATTAAACAGAAGTCAAACTTCACATTGCAGACCTTAGTAATCAACAGCTGACTTGAGCATTAATGGGCTAACTTTTCTATTAGGTAACAGCCAATAGATTGCTGCAGTCCTATATTGTCTCTGTGTTCCCATGTCCTAGTTTTCTCCAACTGCTAATTAAAATGCTTTTCACTGTTGCAAAGAGTGTAGTTAACTGCTAAAGAACAATTTTACTGCCCTAAAACAGTAATATATTTGCATTCATTACTATGAGTCTTAAAACCTATTACTGATATAAAAGAGGATAACAACATGAAGGGTTTGAAGGGTGGTAGATAATAGAGATAATAGTCTGAAAAGGGCTCTGAAATGCCTGAAGTATGAGACATAAAATAGGAATGATAAACAAGTTCATTATTTGTTAGTGATGGTTATGCTGGAGGGAAAATTTTTTATATTATTTTTTTTCCTTTTTAAAGTTTTATGGAGAATGTGTTTCATTCCTAAGATGGGCATAAATTAAGCATGTTTTACCCGGCTGTTCAGTTAAGAAACAGCAAGAACTAATGAGCTGTGTAGTGGTATAGCTGTTAAGCCAATGTGAAAGGACTCTATAGGGCAATCTATGAAGTACAAAAGAAAGAAAAGTCTCCTTTCTATAGCCATTTATTCCTCACATATTTGAGTGGAGCTCGGGTCTTTACCACCCTGACATATTTGTGATTAGCAAAGACAATCCTATCTTGACTCTTTGCCAAGCAAATAGATAAAACATCACTGTTCTAACTGTAACATAAAGGGACATAGAGAGTCCTTAAATAAAAGTACATTTCCAAGTAATTAATTCTGACAGGTTTCATATCCATTGTTCAGTGGATGTGTGATTTTTTAGGTCCTGACCATCTATTACTCAAAGAGGCTTTGTTTAAAGGTAGAGCTGCTTGACTTCTCTGGAAACTCAGTGTATTGAGCCCATTAAGAAACCTGTATTTTAAGACAGTGTTCCCTTTGAAGCATGTTGGTACAGATTGGTAGCTTTCACAACATATATACATATTCCTCTTCCTCACTTTGAAATATTTTTCCTCACTGTCAGATTCACTTGTCTAAGCAGTAATCTTTCATCAAAGTCTGGGTTTTCCACATAAACTATCTTAAAAATAAAAAACCCCACAAAGATCTGCAGATGCTTGCAGTGCAAAATAATCATCCAAAATAGGGTAATTCCAGTGTGAATGGTTGAATTCTGCTCGTTTTATTCTCTCTAGTAGTAGAAATTTGAAAATTATCTAAGCTATTTCCTTAAATATTGCGCAGTATTGCTTTTCAAATGTTTACAGCTTCAAAATCAATAGCTCATCCAATCCTTACATATTGCTATATTTTGAAACTGTAAAGACTCAATAAGCCCTAGCCTTTGAGCTCCTCCTGGAAAAAAGTTGAAAAGACAAGTTTACCAGAGCAGCTCTTCTTGAAGAATACTCTAGAGATGGGCAGAGGTCATTTGATTGACTCATCTTGACTTGGCAAGAGTTTCACCATCTGAAATCTAAATGCAACGAGATGTTTTATCAAGTGATTGCAAACACGTACTCCACTTCTATTCCCATCTTGGAATATCAAGGATAAACTCATATCTTATTGTATGGATATGTTTTCTTACATATCTGATTTTACTTAACACATTTTATTAAGCCTCAGAATTTTCACAATATCTGATCTTCCTATGAATTTTAGGTAGTACTGCATCTTTTTCTTCATCATTATTACTGACATCTTCAGCATTCCTAGCATTATTCTTTCAGCTGCCATTCTCATTAAAGTATCATCATCCTAAAATAGAAAATCTATTAGCATAAAAATCTTCTTAAGAACGTATGACTAAGTGCTTTGTTGGTGCCTGACCTAAATATTAGACTCCGTCTATACCTCATGAAGAGAAATTCATCTGACTTGGTTTATAATCCATTTTAGAATGAGCCCTTCCACAGCAAGCTTGGAGACTGAGGTCTCCATTATAAAAGTTTCTGCTGGATAACAGAAATATCACTCATCAATTCTAGGTGACAGTGTGTTTCCAAGGCAAGCTCAGGCACCTTTTTTTGAAATCTCCAATATGGCACACACAAGATGTTACTTAGAATGTTAAAAGGATGCAGAAACCTCTTTCTGCTTTCATGATATATACCACATTTATTATTAGTCTGCCATAGGACAGCCCTGTCAATTATATAGAATCATCATAGAATAGTAAAACTTCAGGTTGGAAGGGACCTCAAGGATCATCGCGTCCAACCCTGTTTGTAATTTGTAGTTCTATGATCAGCAACAAGAAAAGAAAGCTATGAAGGTCTATCCTTTCCTTTAAAATAACTAGCCATATAGTGATGGAGACTGTGAATTGTGGTGAAAGAAAAAGACATAGGAAGAAAGAGAAAATGAAGAAGATGGAAAAAAAAATGGAATAAAAAAAGAAAAAGATTAAGTAAAGGTGAAAGGAAAAGGAAAAGAAAGAATAAAAGGAAAAAATAAAAGGAGAAAATTGTTATTTTGACTTTCCCAGGTAGATTTCATTCAGGTGAACCAGAGCCTCTGTGACCATCAATTTGCACTGTGAGGCCCAAGGGGATAATTTGGCTTTATACAGGTGTCAAGACTACTTCAAAACTATTATTGACAGGACCAGAGAAAGCTAATTAGAGACATATAGTAGAAAGAAACTGCACAAAATTTTCCACAAAGATTAGACTGTTTGGATTACTATAATGTTGTAGTAGTTAGCACATTTCTATTTTCCTCAGACCTAGAACTGGTTTTTAATTATATTTTTGTAACTGCAAATTAGTTCTGATGTTACATAAAGTGAAAAAGAAGAAGCTATAAATACTGTACATACAACACCATAATTGTGACAGGAGCAGAGATGACCTCAGGAAAGTCTTAGGCTGAATCATTGTGTTACCGTGATCAAGCTCAAATCATAACATAACTCATTCGAAAGGAAAAAGTATAAGATTCAAACATCTCTAAGAAATCAACCAGTCTTTGAAGAAAAGGTACTAGGGTCTGAAATGTGTGGGATGTGGTCATGCTATGGTAGGACTGAGGTTACCAGTCATAAATGGATCACCCAGTCTGCAAATAGTGATTTCTCATAAATCATTATGAAAAATAGACTGACTGTGCCAGTTCATAAATTCAAGGCAAGTGTCTATTTCCATAACGCCTAAGCAGACACTGTTAGGGATGCAAACATGCCACTACCACATGCAGTAGTTAATGTGTTAGCATTTTAACAAATTGAACCACTTCACTGGCCTATTTATCAGTTCAAGCTATTTAGAAATGTTGCTACCATATGTTGTCCATTGAAATGAATGCTAAACACTGCATTTATAAATGGTAATTTATGACTCATAAATGTCTCTGCTATTAGAGTCATTCTGCCACTGTGAATAGAATTGATAGCATTTTCTGCACTTTACATTTTGTTTTTTTCACTCTCCTCATTTCAGGGATATTGTTGATATTAAAGCTTTAGTGCCTAATCATAGAAGATGTTATTTAAAAGACTGCATGTATCAGAGAGAGGTTATTTTTTGTGTGCTATCCACCCTGTAAATTGATTTCCTCTTCCAAGTAAACTTTTAGGCCTAAATATTCAAAGCGGACCTCTGAAGTCTACAAAGTGATCAAAGAGTTTCAGTTGTAATAAAGATGACTTAAAATCAAATTAAGCAGAAAAATGACCTCCCTATTTCCCTTTTCCCCTCCTCTCTGAAAAACCTTTACCTATCTATATTTACCTTGGTACAGAGAGACTGAGCCTGAAAGTACACCCTTTTAATCCCCCCTCATGAGTAACTGAAAAAGGATTTATCTAATGGTTTTGCTGATTATTAGACTTGGAAACTGTTTTGGTCAAAATTCTTGACAGGGTGTTTTAAAAATATTTAAGAAAATGTTAAGTATGTGCTTTCCTGTGAATGCTGCATCCTAATGGTAAAGAAATTAATTTCACATCTTGGTGAATAGTCTGCATTTATCAGGAAATACTATTTTTACCAGTTTGACTGGAAGTTCAAAACTGTATTTAGGACTTTTAGCCCTAAATTTTCAAAGAGGGCTTTTAAAGTGTCGCTTCAAAGTGGAAGTAATTTTTTAAGTTTTATGCATCTAAAAATTCCTTAACAAATGTTTTGGTGAATATAATTTCCCACCATGGAAAAGACCTTGACAGGTCAGTTCATTCTGACTCAGGAAGATATTCACATAGCACAAAGTACTGTTATGAAAGGACTAAAGAAGGCATCTTAGGAATTTGTTTGGACTGAACACTTCATACACTTGATTTTTAAGTAGCTCAAATAAGTTAGATAGGATTTCAGCCTGTGAAAACATTCATTCATATGTCCAATACATATATACAAGTAGTCAAAGGTATCCAAGAAAATAAGATTTTTGTTTAGAAATTAGTCATTCTAAATGTATCGGCTGCCTGAAAATATAAGCCTGGCACGTGTGAAACAGAAATACACAGCTCAATATTCATTTTGGAAAATTTCAAAAAATGATTTCTGCAAAGTTGAACTAGGTGATCACTATAGGTTCCTTCCAACTGAAACAGCCTATTCTATTTTATTCTTAAACTGCCTGTCTTGCCTATACTCATTTATTATTGAGATTATGTTACCCTTTGGTTTCAAAAGATGCCTGCTGTAGACACACCACATTGCACTGATATCAGCAGTTCTGTTTTAGTACTGAAAGATGTATTTTGTGCAGAACATAGTTCCAGACTCCACAGGGTTATGCCTCTGATCAAGCAATAACAGTGTAAAGCATCCAGCCAGTACCCGGGTGTAGGTCATTATTTACACTTTGACTTTGCAAGTGTTTTGAGGGCTTTATTATCCATTTAAAAACTTCTAAAGAGTTACATATGTAGATTTTCATTTCTTATTTTGCTAGCTACTAAAAAGTCTGATTTACTATGAGGCACAATAGATTTAGCTTCTGATGTCCTTTTTTGAATATGGTCTGTGTGACTTCAGGCAAGTTATTTCATCCACCATGTGGAGTTGAGATAAAAGTTATTTTTTATCTCAGTATACTCTGAAAATACATAACTTTGTGTGACATGCCTAAATGCTATGACCGTGATGGTCAAGGAAAAGGTGTGACAGAAAATCATTAAACATAAAATGATCAGAATTTCAAAAAGAACCTAATTCTCAGTTCAGAGATCTCATAACTATTTTAGTAATATTCTCTCAAAACTATCTGGCTCAAGATCTTGAAAATTCTTTCCATTTTTTCTTCAAGATCAAGAAGCTTTTATTATTAAACAGATTAAACAAACAAACAAACAAACAAAGACACACCTTCTCTTATACTCTTATATAACAGTACATACACATGCATAGGATGTTGAAAAACAAACTTGATTAAAAACGTAATGAGTGGAAGAGATAAAACCAGAAACAGATATTAAAAGGCTATGTTGTCAGTGGGAATAATACTAAGAAGTCATAATGCAACATTTGCGAGGAAATAACTTCTAAATATCTTCTTATAACATTAATTAGACCTAAAAGTTAGACCTTTTCTTCAAACTACAAAATATTTCATCAGTAGAACAAAAAATAACAAAATGAATCTCTCAAAATGCTGACTTTTGGATGGCAAATGCATAAGGGAAGGCTGGAGTTCTCTCTTGTCCACTTTTAACAAGCATTTTGGGAAGTTGTATGCCATTGTTCTGGCTTTTGCTGTGTTATGGCTTTTACAGATGACATGGAGTCCTGTGTGGTCAGCAGATGAGGGAGAGTGTTGAAGGAAATGGAACTGGTATCATGCAGTTTTATTTCCTCTTTTTAGGAGTTGTGAATGGTTCAGTGGAAAGGTTCAGTTGAAGCTTTTTCTTTAGTGTTTTAGGAGACCTTTGTTTCCCCATCCCCATTGAGAAAGATATAGCTTTTTTTTTAATTGTTAGCAGAAAAAAAAAAAAAAAGTTGGGATCCCAACAGAAATGTTTCCTTTAAAGTCTATCTTTTATTTATTTTTTTTATTCAAAACAACATCTGTTTGTTTGCTTTTTTTAAAGCTTATGAAATGCCAACACAATTTATCTATTTATTTTGCAAAGGTTAAATTATATCCAGACTTGAGAATCTGACTTTCAGAACTGCAGGTCACTCACTGCTCTGGATAAAATAAAAATCACGTTCATGAACTCAACACCTCTGACTAAGAAAATGGTACTTAGAAATCTTTGACTTTATTTTAACAAGCACATTAAAATATTTAAATCCAAGGATTTTTTAAAAAGTCAGTTTTAAAGAACAAGTTAGTAGTCTGGTCTGTTACATATTTCTGAATTTGAACATCAACCCCTGGTGGTCAGTGTGATTTTCATTCAAAATCAATAAAAATTAAAACCAACATATGGCAGGTGTTAGAGAGTATTTTCTGGCAAAGGAGTTGCTTGTCATCTGAATAGAAAAGTTGCAGAACTTATTTATATTACTTCTAACTCGGACTTGATCTTAGAAAGCTTCTGTGTTGAAATTGCTTTCTTCTGTGGTCCTTTCCAATTCTGAACTACTCATCTGTGTGAGAAGAAAATGACACCACTGCATTGTTGAAATGGGGTAAAACACTGACTCCTAATAATTCCAATGAAATTTGGAAATATTTGTGCTCAGTGTTTTTTGCTCATTCTTCCACTGTCAACGCCACACAAAAAAATACAGAGAATAAGTTAGTAGATTGTCAGAATGGAAATATTTCATTGTGAACAAGGTGACAAAGGGGTTGAACATGCACTTTTCAGTGTGCTACAGTGACTTCTGATGTCTAATAAAGACAATGGGAGAAATGAGCTTTTGAAAAAAAATTATTAATTAGATCTATTTTCAATGTAGAGAGAAGATAGGGTGCACTACACTGTTCCTGTATAGTCTGCAGGAAAGGGAGTCTAAGGGATTTAGCTCAGACATAGAGATCTGTAGTTTAATTCTGTTTCTTTTCTAAGCTAAACTGCAGAAAAAAAGAAAAATCCAGTTCTTAATGTTCATCAAAATGGCTTTAAGTAATAGAATCATCTAAAAGAAGATGGGAATAACAGGCTTCTAGTATTATATAAAAATTGATGAAAGCTCTATCTGAATTTAAAAATTAATAAATAAGAAAATTATAGAAGAAAATTGCGTGACTGGAATACAAATGTCAATGAGTTTCCCTTCAAATGCTGACCTTAAAAAAAATATCTAGGTATTTTTAAAGCCAGTTATTAGTTTCAAGGCATCTTTATTCACTCCAGACTGATTGTGGAAATGGTGCTATCTTCTCAGAAAAGAAGAAACCTGCTCAAACCTGTATTGTAACAATTTTCAGAATGTCACTGTGAGCTCTGCAGGGCACTGAGCACTCTAGTGTGCTGAAAACTTTTAAGGTATGCACAGAAGCTTCTAAATATTAATCTTAATTTTTAATTTTAAGCATGATTTTTGTTTCAGTCTCTCTTTTGAATATCATCAGGATGCTGATATAGTATTACCTTTGTTTCCACAACAAGTAGAATAAAGTACTTTTTTACCATTTAGATAAAAGTGTAAAAGGCAGTCAATTAACAATTGAGTATACAGCATGTCATTAATATTTTCTGCTTTTAATGTCAGTGTCCCTATGCAATTTTTCACTATAGTAGCTTTAAGTGGAAAGAAGCCATGGCAGCCAGAAATGAAAGACAGCACATTGTTAAAACATATTTCTCACTGCTGGCTGATTTTGGAATAACTGAAATTAGAAATTTAAGAAAAAAACCTGAAGATATATTTCAAGGTTGAACAAAATCTCTGAAATATGAAGGCAAAGATCTTTCCAGCATGAGCCTAACTTGTCCCTGAAGTAAACATTACCCTTCTATAAACATTTTATCCACTTTGAAACACCTCTTGATGTTATATAGTCATTGCATTCCACGAAGCCATTGTATTTAGAAACTACTGGAAATCAAAAAAAGGGAAAAGCTGTAGGCAAGTCTGTACGGTGACTTTCTTCAACATGTCAAACTCCAAGAAACTAAGAAATTTCAATGCCTCGAGCTCCTGAGCTAGATATTTGTATCTAATAGCTGTATTTTTTCCAGTGCTTTGGGAAGCCCTGTCTCACTTTCAGCTGACATGAAGTTGTAACACCAACAGCATCCCATTGCATCTTAACTGCACATTGAGAAAAATATGAATTTGGTTTTGTTTCTTCAAAACCCTCCCTCTGGCAGCCTTTTGATACCGTTACTTCATTTATTAGTTGAAAAAGTAGAAGTCTTTCCCCACTCACCCTTTCCATGACACTCATAGCTCTATAGACCTCATTGCTCGCTCCTCTCAGCTGCCACTTTTCAGGCTGAGTATTCTTGTATTTCTCAGTGACTGTGCACATGAAACCCATTCTACACCTTCCACCTGCCCAACCATGTTCTTTGATGCTCCTTGATTGAGACGCTGAGAATAAAGGCACTTTGGGGCATATCTTTAACAATTTCCAGGGGTTTTGGCAGTCAAATTGTCTCCCTCCTGTTCATATGTAACAGCTGACAGGATTTTCATCACAACTGTTTCCAGATTAAGGATTGTTATTGTACACACTGAAAAACCATACATACAGAAATATGCTGCTGCATTAGAACTTTCTCTCCAAGACTCCTTTCATTTATTTTGCTTCACTTCAACAAGAAAAGCTGAGTAAGAAAAAGGGAACAAAACTTACAATATAAAATAGAAATTTCCTTCTTAGTTATATCCCAGTCTCTTCATCAGTGGGGGAATAAGAGGCTGAATTTTTTTTCCGTGCTCTTTCCTTGGGTTTGTATGTATTAGAAAACCATAAGTATTCCCTCTAAGTCATTTCTTTCTTGATTGCTTGGTTAAAAAAAAAAATAAGAATGGCTAGATCTCAAAAACAATAGAGTATTTCTATTTGCAGTCTTTTTACGATTATTAAATCTGACTGGCAAATACAACAAGAAGCAGTAACAGTGAGATCTAACATAATATAGATGCACTGATATGAACCTGAATGGTGGCAGATGGCTACATTACATACCAATAAATGTAGAGATAAAAGAGTAATTCTTTTTTTACTTTGAAGGGTAGAGCAATGGAGGAAGTCCTGAAAGCCACAGTTAAAAGATGTAATTTAGACATAGAGAGACTTACACGGGAATGAGTAAATTTCTTTATGGTCCCTGGGCCTCCTTTATAGTTGCAAAGTTCATATACTTACAGGATAGGGTACAAATTGTAGATTCAGACATATTGGAAATTACTTTTGGAAGCCTCTAGTCCAAATCACCTCTCAAAGCACAACCAACTGGGTGAGTTTGCTGCGTGCATTTCCCACTTGAACTCTGAATATCTCCACCAAAGGAGATACTCAGTTCAGCATCCCTCTGGACAGTCTGTTAAGAGTTTGACCATACGCATCACCATCCAGAATTTTTTTCAAATATATAACAAAAATTTCCCACATCCAACCTTCATCTATTACTCCATTTCTATCCAGTGCACCTTCAGGAATTTTGACTTCACCTTTCCCACGTTCTCCCATCAGGTAGTTGGAGATAGGGTCAAGATCCAGTTTATCTTTCTCTTAAAGCTAAATAAACCAAACTTCCCACCTTACCCTTGCATCTCCCAAACTCTACTCCCTTAATCATCTCTTGCTCACACAGATCAGAGTGCAGCTGGCCACCCTCACTGCACAGGCACAGTGCTGACCCCTTTTCAACCTCTTGTCCATCAGAATTCCCAGATATTTTTCTGTAAAACTGTTTTCTGCTCATTCAGACCCCTATCCTGACAACTAAATAGACTGAGACAGACAACAAGTGAGCTCCTACAAGCAGCTACTTTTCTCCATAAACTGTAAACAGAATTTAGAGTAATTAGCTCAAGTGCAGCTATTTACACTGAAAGTGACAAAATTTAGGCAAGAGGTATGTATCACAGACTCTTCCAAATTCCTACTTGGTTGACAAAATGTTTGATATTTTAGAAGATATTTTAGTATTGCTAGGTTAGAATTATTATCCTCCCCAATGCCTGGCTCATAACCAAAGAGGAGTTCTCTGAAAAAAGGCAGCCCACTTCCTATTGAAAGCAGCTGTTTGAAGAACAATTTGCCATAGTAAACATCCTCCCAGACCATTTGTGAAGTTTATTCCATTCAAAATCACTCTCTAATTTGATAATGGCATAGTGGTAATGGCAGAAAAATAACCTTTTAACATATTTATCAGGTTCCTACCTAGCAAAAAACATCTTGCATATCAGTTAAAGTGATAGGCATATATTTTCAGTGAAAGCTTTTTCCTCCATCTGTTCAGATGGTGCATTTTCCTACTAAGCTATCACCAAGCTTGGTAATGTAGGGGGAAAAAAAAATAAAAAAAGGTATTAAAAAAAAATCAGCATCACTTTGTGACTTACTTAGCTATGGAACAGATGACTCTTTGCTTAATACAGGAGAAGATCTATTTGTGTCAGCTTTACAATGCAGTGGTCACTTCTTCGTTTGGGAGTAAGCCATTCTTTCTTCTCCAATGTAGAATGAGAAGTTACTGATCTCACATTTCATGATGAGATTAAAGGTCAAGGACACTCATATTCAGCTTAGGTAGAGCAGAGTGAGTAATTGGGACAGACTACTGGGAAAAAAGTCTGAGAGGAAGTGTACATCATTGTCACAGATATGTATATACCACCGACAATAGAGCCAGTCCTGAAGTCAGAGGTACAGAACAGACACACAGATAAAGGACTGAGCATTGTTGCACCAGCAAACATGACAGTAGCATTTCAGAAACTCAGGAGGAAGGGATTCGGTATTTACCAGATAGCTTTGAGATTAGCTCAGGGGACATATAGCACTCAGTAAAAGACAAATCTGAGTATGAGGCAACACTACAAAATCACAGATATACAGATACAGATAAATTTCATCCTGATTCAGTGGTCTGGCAGCAGCAGGATTCCAGAAACAGGGACCTTTACCCCAAGCCAAGGTATCTGAAGTTTTGGTGTTAAAAATTTATCCAAAATTCCCTTTGTAATCAGTGGACAAAAGAGATCCAGAAACTGATTAATCTTGTTGGAGATGGGTCAGATAATATGTCCTCCTGCATATTGTCCTTAGTTGGATAAAAAGGGTTCAGTTGAAAAACCAAGTCTTGTTGAAATTGTCAGGTGAATGCTCAGCTGACCTTCAGCAGCCAAAAGTTTGGTTTACCCTGGACTTGCATGAGTACTCTCATGAGTGGTTTCATTCTGCATTTGCTTGCAGAGGAGTTCTGAGAGGGAATCATTTTATAAAGGATTGCTTTATAAAGTGTTTTGAGAAGCTGTTGATCCCAGATCAATCACTGCTTGAAGAGCTGAACTGACTTGAGTGATTTGATCACCAAGACCAACCCAGGAAGAAAGTAGGTGTTCTCTATTTAGAAAACCGGAAGGGATCCAGCCCTTTAGAATTTGCCACCTTGTGGGAAGCTGGACCTTGTGCACATACAGACTTTGAACTAATATCTGGAGTGCTTCATAGTCACTTTAAATAATCCATGGGAAATTAGTTAAGGTTTGGGCAGGTTGGCAATAGTTGATACTTACTGCAATTGCATCCTAAGCTGGGTAATAATTAGTTGCAGTGTCAGAGTAGTATGTCTTCTGCACATCAGGTAGTCTGCCCAAGGCTGGTGCAGGTACCATGATGTGAATCTCTGTTTTGTTTTATGCTTCTAGGAAATTAATCAAATAAAATGCATTCTCAGACATGCCCCTGTCTGTCTCTCTCTTGGCATCCAAAGTCCTTTGAAAACCTGGTCCTAATTGCTGGTCTAAATCACAGCCACTAATTCAAAAAAAACCACTTGATTCTCAAATCTCCATAATTTACAGCTTCCTCAGATTTTGTTTCTCTATATTGACTAGCAAAATAACATATTTGTTAAAGAATTTAAGAAACAACTTTCCTTTTCAGTTCATGGCACACTTTGCTGTTCATTCAACTTTTACAATTCAATTTCCCATACCTCCCAGTAAACCCTGCACCATCCTCCAATCTTGAAACCCCCAGAGCTGAAAGGATAGCCTTAATTTCACTTTGCATTGCTTTCCTTTTGTAATAGTAAACCACCCACAAACACAGGCAAACTTTTGACTTGATTTAAAGCCAGCTCTCTGATGTGTCTCCAGCTTTGCCTTTTGACTTTGTCTGTGCAGATGTAAATTATTCAGTGAGGGGTGTTTTAGACATGCCTCCTTCATTAACGTCAGTAGGACTTGTGAGGCTGAAAGAAAATCTACCCTCCCCACAGGCATCTTACGCTGGAAATTTACACTTTATGGCTGTCTATTAGGACTATATATCAACACATTCTTCATAACTGTTAGGCATTCTCCGGAAGGAACAGAAAAAGGAAGGAAAAAAAAAAAAAAGAAGAAAAGGAAGCTCTGGTATTCTTTACTTTATACAGATTCTTTGTCACATTTAAAACAAAACAAAATAAAACCAAAAAAAAACCAGAAACAGAGCAGAACATAAGCATAAAATATGTTTCTTCTAGTGTTTATAGTCTTTACCACTCAGTACTATCAAAATGTGGAAGGAAAATAAATGCCCGAAAGTGGGTGTCATTTATGATACTGTAATTAATCACACATAATTGCTTATAATCTGTGTAGTGCATACTAAATGATTTGGTAAAGCATGGTTAGACCACAGATGTGATCTGTGTGGTGCTATGTACCCTTTCCTGGATTTCACTGATGAATGGATTGCTGGTTAAGACATTGCCAGCACACCACCGGTACCATGCGACCCATTTCAAGGCGTTATTTGGCCCATGGGCAGTATAGTATCATCACTGTTGCAAAGCACTGAATAATAAGGCAGAGACATATACTAACAGTTTGGGATAGCCAGACTCATCTGACTCATTTTAATGAACAACTAGGCCAGAAAAGCAAACCCAACCATCTGTGCTGCAAAGACACTGAATGCTGGAATTTTTTTTCCCTTCCTCATCATATTGCTATATCAGCACATGTGCTAACTTCAAACCTTTCCCATAACACATGTGCTCCAATTGCAGTCATTTGGATGCAATTTGGTTTCTACTTCCATTTACCCCCTGTTGATATGAGTGGGGAGGTTGTTGTTGCCGTTGGAAATGCTTTGACATTTCTGTCTCAATTTTTTAACGTTCCTCTATGTGACCTTGTCCAATCAAATCTAACAGGTACTGGCACATGTGCTTCTGCCTTGATCTGAAAACATGCACAATTATGTGCTAGTCGTTTGTGATTTGTAATTGATGGTGCTTAAAAAATATGCATATATCCTCGTAATGAGGTAAACAAACAGGCAGTCTTGTTGAAGAATGAGAGGTTCTAGGAAATGAAATCTTATGTGTTTTTTTCATTGAATATTAAACTACAAAACTTGAATTAAAGCCAGATGACCAACGAACACATACAAACAGATAAAAAAGATCCCTATTGCCTAAAGAAGCCAACAGCAGCCTGAGAACTGGCAGCTTTTTCAGTAACTGTTGAATGAACTCATTTAGATCAATTTAGGCCCTCAATTTATGTTTCTGTTCATCTTGGGCTTCCTTTGCAGCCATGAGAAGGGAGAGAGAAGGTCACCTCAGCATTGCTAGGGTGACATGCTCCATCCAAGAGCTGACTAAGCTTCTGGAAATACTGCTCTCTCACTCTCCACTACCCATAGAAAGTCTATGGGATGAGGAAGCTCCCTATTTCATACTTCACTTAAAACATTTATTTCTGCAAGATGTGTTCAGAAGACAACATCTAATCCAAAATATGACCACAAACATGCAGCACCTGATGGAACACCTCAGAGCAGTGCAGACAGACCAACCTTTGGAGCCAGACATGCTGTGGTCACATCAGTGAGTCCTTCTGTCTGATGGAAAACTTCAGTAGTAAAGCTTCACTGCTTTAGGGGTGTAAGTGGGTACTAGTGTGTGTTCAGTCAACTGGCTGGATGCATCAGTTCAGCTGGCACTACCTCAGTGATCTCCCTGATTGCTCTAGGCAGGCATAACCCTATTATTAAAATTACTATTAGGTTAAAACGAGGCACAGAGAACAGTGCTGGATGCACTGATTCGTGCTAATTGTGATAGCTCCATCTCTCTTTGCTGAGCCAGGGGCATTTGGAAGCTGATATCTGTTCCATTAACAAACAAGGATGTTACAGTGCCACAGGGTGAAAGCGTGTTACAGGTGTTAAACAGATGGGCTGAGTAAATGCATAGCAGTGTCAATAACTGAATAATTTTGATTATTATTTTTTTCAGTTGAAGGTAGCAGGATGCAAAGCCTGCATGTGGGAATACATGGGGGGAGCAGGGAAAAGAGGAAACCTAGTTAACAGACAAAATGTGGTCATGGTTAAAAATAATGGTAAAATTATGTCTTTGTGTTCCTTCTGTGATGGTAGGATTACTCTTTAGCATATTTGCATGGATATAGTAATGCTTTGTGAGAAGTTTTAGGGAACATCTATCATGTAAAGCATGTTTCCAGAAGTCTCTTCACGCTTACTCTGACATGAATATTTGTGCTTGCCTAACCAGCCTTCTGCCTTAGTGCTTGTTAAATAAAGCAGGACTCCTGCATTTGACAGCTACCAGTTTTGGTCTCACATGCTTTCTAGAGAATAATCTTTAGTATCAGTCTTGTAAATTCTTTAACTCTGATTCTGGAATTTCAACCAATGTGTAATTGTTTTGGGGTTTTGTTTTTACAGAAAAGCATTGTTAAAAGTATTGCTGTTAATAGATGCTAAGGTTTAAAGGGACCTTACCAGTTTTCTAATCTGTCCTCCTGTATGTCATCAGTCTAGTAAGTTCTGCATATATCTTGTCACTTAGTTTTGGACAGCATTATACTTCTTAGATCACACCCTCAAAAAAAAAAAAAAAAACAAAAAAACCAAAAAAACAAACAAACAAAAAAACCCACCAAAAAAACCCCCAAGCAAACAGATTTATGTAATTTTATTGAGAGAACCGAAATGTTTCATTTCATCAAAAAAATTTAGACACCTGGACACAGATTTCTAAATCCACTGAAATACTTCAGAGTGTCAGGCACTTTTACTTGGTTCTGGAAATACAAACCAGGAGACAATGAAGATGTAAACCTTTACAAAATGACATTTGGAGGTGGCAAAGCCCAGAGAAAGTAAAAGGACAGGAGGCACCCAAGGTTAGACAGGATGATTATTCTGGGTATGATTGCTGATGTTTTTATTAATTTTTCTCTGTCAGGAAACACAGATATATACAAAAATAGAAAAAGTGAAAATATTCACCACATTTGATTATACTGAAGTATTCAGTTCTATCTAGGGGTATTTGGGGATTTTAACAGAAAAAAAACCCAAAAACATTCCCATCCCTTCCTGCCTCCTAAAATGAAACAAAAGCACATGTTTTTCTTTCACTCTCCCCTCACCAAATGTCTCCAGTTTACCTAAATATAATAAATTCCAAAGCAGATATTAACAAAGAACTCCAGATAGAGCTACTCATTATTTCATGGAAATAAAGAGAACCTAATTGAAAAACTGTGGTCAGATGCTTGACATTCATTCAGCTACATTGAGGTGAGATGAAAAACAACCTCACAGGCAGGATTGCCTTCCAGCTGTTGGTTCCTTGTGGCAGAATTTTCTGAAGGGTATATACAGTTAAGGGAAATGAAAGAGCCTAAGGTTGTAATGAATTCTATGATTTTGGAGAAAATTATTTAGGACCCTATACACTGCTTAACAAACTTGTGATGGAAGTAACAAATTTACAGCAGAAGAATTCAGTTATTTAGCTGATTACCTGGCTGATAAAAATTAATGAAAATGCCCCAACAAAGATTTATAGAGTTACAATAATATTATAAGTTTATAACTACTTGCTAATTGGCATCATTAATTAAAATTACTGTGGCTAGATGCACTGAAATATTCCACCCTGCAACATGGAAATGAACAGTGACATGAAATACTGTGAATAGTTAATACTACATATATTTTATTATACAAATAATATGTCCAAGGCTTTACCAAGAAAAAGAAATACAGTTATGCAGCTTGTGTGTGCTGTGTAGTGGTAATGAGTTGGCATTCTAGCCAGAGATATTGAGAATAATATTTAGTGACAAAAATACATTAAAAAGAGATCTCATGCCCCAGACAAGATAGTAACAGTACCGATTTTGGGGCAGAAGTTTCTAATACATCTCTCTGTCACGTTGGACTAGTTGCTATCTCTCTGTACCACAGATCTGCATTTTCAAATACAGATTCTATCATTTCACTCCCAGTGTGTGGTAAAAAGAATGTATAGACAGGAACAGGGGAGATGCTTTAGCAGTAGAGTTTCATACCAGCACAGCCATCATGCATCAAAGGACCTCCAGATCTTGCAGGTAGATTCTCTAAAGGCAGTAAAAGCTGGAGTCCTCTGTCACGCATCCAGGCTCCCTGCACAGTGTATTTGGATGAGCTTCATATCAAAAGCATCCAAGAAGCCTGGTTGAGAATTACCTTGTAAGAAACATGAATGACAGGAATATATAATCTTGGAGCCTTTGTTCAGTCTATGGGACGTACCATAACACACTGAGATCACAATCCCAAATCTCTCTGCAACATATTTATTTATGAATTTTTAATTATTTTTTTTTTCCACTGAAAGAATAAGGTGTCTTTTTGAGATTCATATGAGAGTTTGGTGACTAGAGAGAGCCTTAAAAAGTTAATTGCCCAATTTCCATTTTTCCCCTCCTTTTTTCTTTTTTTTTTTTCTTTTTTTTTTTTTTTTTTTTTTTTTTTTTTTTTTAATAATGATTCAGATAGCATCTCCAGCTTCCTGTGAGTCCTTGATAATAAAAAAGATAGACTTGAATTTTTTTGTCAACTGGATGTGATAGATAATGAACAGCAGAGTTTAATAAAGAGTCAGTTTTAAATGGGAAACCTAGGACATATGCATATGTTCAATATTATTCCTTTTTATTAAGTCCAATGAATAAATTTTTTAATTTATAGATAAAACATTAAAATTAGTGCAGGGCAAAGAATGCTTGTACCCTAATCTCATTTGTGAAAATACAGATGGGATATTTTCTTACTATGAACTGAGGAGGGCAGGAGCACATTCCTGGTGCATTGTTGCAGCTTTGCCATTTAGCACAAAAAAAGTTCAAGACTCATCAGATGTAAGAAAGGAAAAGAGACTAAATTCCTGCTGGGAGGAATTGAACATAGCTCTGCCAGTCCTGGAGGGCTGCTATAACCACACAGTTACTGTTATAAAGACAGATTCTACCATTACTTTTTCAATCTTGTTCTCTGAAGGAAAGCTAGATGAAAGACTTAGAGAATGTAACTTGGGTACACTGTATGTACTTCTTTGAAAAGCAGCTGTGAGAGCCAGAGTTTTTATTTTTTCCTTATTTATTTTGTTTTGGGTTGTGAGTTCTCCAGCAGATTAAATAACTTTTATCAGTTTTGTCTTAAGGTGGCTTAATGAGAATTGTTATTTGTTGGTTACTATGTGATCTTTGATATACAGCCCACTAAATATCTGAGGTCCTTTACTAATGTAACTTGTTTGACCATTTTCAGGGACTGAATGGAGTAAATGGTAAGTTAACTCCCATAGGAGTTAATTTACCTTTCCACTATCCAAGATACCCTGTGCTGCAAAAAACATCTGACCAAGCACCACTTTTTCATGATTTCTCCTATTAAAATTGATAGCTAAGTTATGTACAGAATTGCTCAAATTTCCTTACAAGCCAGGGACAAACTACAATAACACTTACCATATTGAAACCCTACATTTTTCATTTCTCTTCTTTATTTCTCCTTTTTCACTCCATATTTATTTAAAGAATAAATTTAAAGTATGGTTGCAGAGATTTCTGGCACCTTTTGCCTTGCCCACATCACCCATAAGTAAATTGATGCAAGAATGAAGTTGCTTCAACTGCTACATGCCATCAAAAAACTAACTTATTCTCTTTGTTCTTCTCTTGTTTTGTGTTCTAATTTTTGACCTTCAGGATGGCTGACGCTGGTAGAAGGTTATCCTAAGGTATATTAGGCTAGCAGTTAAATTTATTTATATTTCAGATCATTTAAAAAGTCATCTTTCAAAACCCTTTTTCAGAAACCATGCCATGACCTGGATTACCAAAATAAGCCATTTTGCAGAATAGCACTACTTACATGTAATTTTGAACATATAATTTGTAGCTATTTGCATCTGAATTGCTATTGTAGGTTCTTTTTAGAGACTACAGAAAGAACTGGGCAGGTTTAGAGTGAAATTAATCCCACCTTCAATTAAACAGTTTAACACGGAACAGAACAATCCTGCTTTAAAACAACATTTTTTTTTCCTTAGGCCAGGAAGGGAGTCATTGTTGAGTGTCTTGGATGGAGACATCTGTATGTTAACTTTCTAAGTTTAAGGAAGATTAATCCCATCCAGAAGTGAGAAGTAACAGTAGCATTCTGAAGACCACAAGAAAATGTTTCCTCTCTCTGCTCTTCCAGTTAGAGTGAATAGGATTGAGCTGGCCACACTTCACAAACAAGACAAAAGGGACAGCCAAAGTGAACAGATTACCATGAAGCCACATGTACAACTGCTAAAATCTGCTGACAAATAATGTTGATCATCTAACAAAATGCTGATAATCAAAGCCCCTTCAAAAAAACAAAAACAACAACAACAAAAAAAACATTCCAAGGATAGGGGTGGGAAGAGAGAAGACACAGGGGTGGGGATGGAAAAGACAAGTGACAACCATTTAGTAAATTGTTCAGTTAGGAGGCAAATGTAGTCTCAGGCCTATAGCTCACCCCTGTCTGTCTTTCTAACCTCTATTCAAATCAGTCTCCTTCTCCAGAGTCCAGCTAAATACTACCATTCTACTGTACATCACTAAATTGTAGCCTTTTTCTCTTAATTTTCCTCCCCTCCTTTCTTTCCTACTCCATCCTGCATCTCCCAGAGGTATTTGCATTTGTGTGGCAAATACACTGACTCTTTTCATATGGTTTGTTCCAGAGTGACATGGAGTATTTAATTGTAAATTATTAAGTCATCTGTACTGTTCTGAAATGATTCACAGTGGAATGACAGGAAAGTATTCCTAGTGGAATGACAGGATATGATATGATGATATCATGATTCACATGTAAATTGGATATCTGCTGATAGAAATCTGACGTCCTCTGAGAATTCACAAAAAGGAAATACTGCAAGGCTTATCCATTGGGTAGATTATTTATTAATGGATAGTCCCTGTATTAAGACTGCCCACCCAAAGATGTTAAAACCCCAGGGGGATTTTTTTTTTCCTTTACTTATAGTTTGATGTGAAGGTTTTAGACAAGCAGCAACATTTCTAGTCTTCCTATATATATTTTCCCCTCAACTAACTAATTTGTCAGTCACAAACACACACATATATATACATATAAGGTCTGACTGCTGGCTGGCATAATTCACTGTAGCTTTATTGCTTGCATGGAATCGTGCCAGTTTACCTGTTCTGATGTTTTGTAGACTACAGATTAAAGTGTGTACTACTACACAGAAATTGTCATGCTTCTTTATTATTGTTTCTTCTAAAAAGCTGTCTGCACAAATTATCTCTTTGGCTTCCTCTGATTTACTTTAAAAGTGTTACATTAATTTTAAATTCAAATTGCAATAATTAAATTTGACCTTATAAACTATCAGATGTGATGGGAATTTCCCTTCCTGATTTTTTATTGTAAATTGGAAAGGAACCAGATCAAACAAGAAGGGAATTTTAAAGTCAAAACAAATACCAGTCATGGCTGGGGACTCTGCTGCACTAACAAAAAAGAAAACATATGTATGCATGCATGTGTGTGTATGTTTATAATATGGATGTTAACCACAAACTATCCAAAATCTTTAAATTTGTATGTAAAATTGGCAGTGCTCATCTTTTCATGTTGGAAAACCCACAATCTAAGTGACCCACACTGCGATATTTTTTCTTTAATAATGGATACGTTCAGATACCTCCTAAGGTCCTATTCCTACTGTCATGTTTAAAGGGCTTATTGTTTCCAGAAAAGCTCTTGCTGCTCCCTCTGGAGACTGAGCTGATCTAAGGTAATATTAATTCTGTGCCTTTCGCTTGTCGGAACTCGACTTCAAACAGAATAAATGAGATGAGAGCTGAAAGAGAGGTTATGCAAGCTGTCATCCTCCATTGTGTTGGAGGCATCAATGACTCTCAGAACAAATTAGGTGTCACTCTACTAAATCGCAGTCAGAAAGGCAAATCAGTTTATAGAAGACTTATTTGGTCTCCTGGAAAGCTCTTGCATTCAGAGCACAGTTAATCTTCCTTTTCTTTCTGTAATTTTAAAAATCCTCATTTTTTAATTCTTTTTAAACAAAGATGAATCAGAATTTCCTCTTGATGACTCATAACGTTCTTCATGCAATTCATGCTGATTAGTTCAGTCTAATTTCTCTCTATCTAAAAGGAAAAAAGAAAAGAAAAAAAAAAAAGGAAAGAAAATAAAAAACATCCCACAGAGGTTTGTTTCACTACAAAAAGATAAATGGCAACATAGGCTTTATTGGACTTGTTCATTTTGGGATTGTAGCTTGAGAAAGGGGCTTATGATAAAATCAGTTCGTGAAGGAAAAAAAATTAACTTATCAAGTAAGAATTCTTCCAATTGCAAATATTATTGATTCTATTTATTCTTTATTAAGTGACTCTCAAGCTATAGAAAAGTAACTAGCTAGTTAAGAGTTCACCTCTGGCAATAGACTTAATGGTTGTTTTTCCCCCTAGTGAAGAGGCTAAATGCATTTTTATGCATCCTAGGTTATGCAAGGAACATTTTCTTTTACAACTGAGTGATATGCTATCAGATTTTCACTAAGAAAAACATGCTCATACCCTATTTGAAAGAAGAAAATTACCATACTTTAGCAAGATCAGGACAAATATGGAATACTTCACATAAGCTTAGATACCTATTCTAATTCAGGAAGATTATGTCTACATAACCAAGGAGTATAGCACAACAAGTAGGTCTGCTGAGTGAAACAGTCACTCTGGAAGGCCACTTTACACTTAAAAGGGATTTTTTTCAGATTAGTTTTAGTCTAGGCCTATGAACTAGGACCTAATAGATGCTGCAGTGAATCAAGTGTGCTTTTGAAGGGGATCTGTTAATGAAAACTTACCCTGACTACTTTGAAGCAGGGATTTCAACTCAGCTCTCTTGCTTTTTTAGCAAAGTGCCGACACTACAGACATACTGAGCATTTGAAAATGAGACTTTCTGAATCACTGATGTTGACATTTTTCTGCTCCAGGAGATAAGCATTGTACTTTTGAACCTCCTCAGGCACAGGAGGGAGTTGAACTTAGATCCCCCACATGCTGGAAGGTAGATCTAAGACTTAATTAGTCACAAAAACACAGTTAATTCCCTTCATTCCAGCTTTAAAAATAAAGACTTTTGCCTGAGCTTGCTTGTTTGTTTTCATTTAATAAGATGGAGAGGGATTATGGTTGAACATCCCAACTGGAAGTAAATTCCTCTGTAGAGGAAAAGTTAAGATGGCAAAATCCAGAAATGACAGCAAAATTCCTCAACATTTCCTACAGATTGCCTTAAGTAACTTGCTAACACTCCTCTTCCAGAGTACAAACACAATTTTGTGCCACAGTGACAAGGAACTTAAAAATTAAGCTCTGTTTTAGCAGATTGTATGGACTCAGAGTGTCTTCACATTCTCAGGCAACATCAGAGAATTCACTCACCCTTAACAGATGAGGCTGGAAGGAACTTTCAAGATCATCCAGCTCCAACCCTTATGCATGGGCAAGGACACCTCCCTGGTTGCTCAAAGCCCATGTTCTTAAAAGGTAAAATACTAAAGTGAAATAAGGTGTCCAAGGTAAATGGAGGAAGTAGCATCAGCAACAGTGTCAGAACTAATGACATCGCCCTTTTTTTTCAGTACATTGTGAAGGCTCTTCAGCAGAAATGCTTGAAAGTAAGTAAACAATTTCTATGAGATTCCCTTTCAAGTAATAAACAGATCTGATTTGATTTTGCTCATGCATAATTTATACTCACTTTCTCTTGATATTACAGCAAATTACTTAACTGGAAAGATTATTTACAGAACCAACTCATCTCTAAGCTCATATTGCAAGGCACTGGGGGAGGTGGGAGTTTCAGATTGATTACGAGGGGTATCCACAGTACCACAGTGTAGGAAACTTTGTTTTATGAGCTTGATTTATGCAATAAAGAGGTAGAAAGATCTTTCAGACAATGCAGCAGTACCAGAAGGTAACATCAAGTCCTAGATGGTGGAACATGGGCCCCATCTCCATTATTTGCAGCAAATTCCACAGCCCATCTGCTCCGTATCATGTAAGTCATGATTCCCTCCCTTTGACTGCTAAATCTTATCCAGTTATTATGCCAGGTATGCTTTCTCCTGTGACAGGTCTCTCATGTTTGCTCATCAGAATGGGCAACAAGTATCTGAGAAGACAAGAAACAAGCTTAGAGAGAGTCCTCCTGCTATGCGGGTGCATGATGTGGGACCTTAGCAACCAATATGAAGTTGTTAGCCCCAGCCAGCAGTCATATCATAGTATCAGCATCAAGAAGATGAACATTAGCTGTGCAGATGGACAGGGCATCCTTTCTACCTGACAGCAGACTGGAAAGCTGCAAAATTCTCTTATATACTTCTCCTGATCTAGGGGCCAAAGTCAAGTTTACCGTTTTTGCAAAAATTGGATGTTTTATTGTGTGCTGCTCTTTCCAGATGTAGCAGTGATGTTCTCAAAAAGGGAAATAATGAAAAAACTTTGTATTGAGTTCCCTCGTCCTTAACTGCTCTAAGAGAAGGACACATTCTCTCCCTAAGTAAAAATCTGAAAAATTCTGACATATGGAATTATATATTTAGCTGTAAATATATTTATTTGTCAGGCATTTCCAAAGTTTAGGCCTCTTGAAGGGACTTTCAGATCTGTAAAAAAGAATAATTAAATAAAAAGGGATTTATTGGAGAAAGGGATGGAAACACACTGTATTTACCACAGAAATTGTATTGAAAGCACTGAGCATGCTGATGCTTAACCACACTTATGGTTTCACTTATTTGATGTGCTCATGGAATACATCAAACATGGACTGAAAATCGGTGAAAGATGGGAAACAAAGAGAAGGAATAAATAGTCAGTGGCACAAGGTGAACAGTGGGATGCCTTGCTTCATTGTTCTGCATTAGATCTCATGTTTGAAATCTGTATTAATGATCTTGAAAGAGGGTAATACTGAGGTTAGCAAAACTTGCAGATGACACAAAGTTATTTAGCCAGCATGGACCAGAGACGTCTGTGAGGAACTTCAAAGAGACTTCACTAAACCATGTGAGGGCTAAAATGAGGGCAAATGAAGTTCAGTGCCAATAAATGCAAAGTAAGGCATACTGAAGGGAAAAAAATAAATTGAGCTGCTTGTACATCTGACAGGGGTCTACATTCACTGTCTCAACCCAGGAAAGGGATCTGAGTATCAATGAAGATAGATTTCTACACCATATGTAGCTGTAGTTTTAAGGAAAAAAAATTTAAACAAGATGTGAGGGTTCATGAGAACTGAGATGAGGAATGATGCAATAAATACTACACAACCATTCTATAAATCAATATGTGGTCTCATCTGGAAAATCTTCTAAAGTATTGGGACACTACTAAAAAAAATAATAAAAACCAATAAAAATCAAGGTTTATTAAAGCTACAAAATCCTCCCCTTGATGAAAATAAAATATCCTTTAAAAAAATTAAGAGAAGTCATGTAGAATGATTGAAAAGTAGAAAGAGTTACCTCAGACAGGACAGGGACAGAAGCACATAATGAAAAGATAGAAATAGATAATAATTAGATAATAATTAAAGATGACAGACTAGGTGCTTCTCTTCTCAATTTGCAGCAGGACAAGAGATATTAGAGTAAAATTAAGGAGGATGTCAAGTTTAAAACAGATAAAAGGCAACATTGCCTTTTTTTTTTTCTACAATGAGAGATTAATCTGGGAAACTTCTGATACAGTGAAAGTGAAAAGTAAAGTTGTTGTAAAAGTAAAGTAAAAAAAGGAAAAAAAAAAAAAAAAAAAAAAAAAAAAAAAAAAAAAAAAAAAAAAAGAAAAGAAAAGAAAAGTAAAGAAGTTGGCGAATGTCACGCCAATCCACAAAAAGGGCCGGAAGGAGGACCCGGGAAACTACAGGCCCGTCAGCCTGACCTCAGTGCCTGGCAGGGTCATGGAACAGATCATCCTCAGTGCAATCACACAGCACCTGCAGGATGGGCAAGGGATCAGACCCAGCCAGCACGGGTTTAGGAAGGGCAGGTCCTGCCTGACCAACCTGATCTCCTTTTATGATCAGGTGACCCGTCTGGTGGATGAGGGGAAGGCGGTGGATGTGGTCTACCTGGATTTCAGCAAAGCCTTTTACACCGTCCCCCATAGCATTCTCCTGAAAAAACTGTCAGCCCACAGCTTGGACAGGGGCACCCTGTGCTGGGTTAGGAACTGGCTGGAGGGCCGGGCCCAGAGAGTGGTGGTGAACGGGGCTGCATCCAGTTGGCGGCCGGTCACTAGTGGTGTCCCCCAGGGATCAGTATTGGGCCCAGTTCTGTTTAATATCTTTATTGACGACTTAGACGAAGGGATTGAGTCCATCATCAGCAAATTCGCAGATGACACCAAGCTGGGAGGAAGTGTGGACCAGCTCGAAGGCAGGAGGGCTCTGCAGAAGGACCTGGACAGACTGGAGAGCTGGGCCGATTCCAACGGGATGAGGTTCAACAAGGCCAAGTGCCGGGTCCTGCACTTTGGCCACAACAACCCCATGCAGCGCTACAGGCTGGGCACAGAGTGGCTGGAGAGCAGCCAGGCAGAAAGGGACCTGGGAGTCTGCATCGACAAGAAACTGAACATGAGCCAGCAGTGTGCCCAGGTGGCCAAGAAGGCCAATGGCATCCTGGCCTGTATCAGAAACAGCGTCACCAGCAGGTCCAGGGAGGTGATTCTTCCCCTGTACTCAGCACTGGTTAGGCCACACCTCGAGTACTGTGTCCAGTTCTGGGCCCCTCAGTTTAAGAAGGATATCGAGGTCCTGGAACAGGTCCAAAGGAGGGCAACCAGGCTGGTGAAGGGACTCGAGCACAGGCCCTATGAGGAGAGGCTGAGAGAGCTGGGGCTGTTCAGCCTGAAGAAGAGGAGGCTCAGGGGAGACCTCATCGCTCTCTACAACTACCTGAAAGGAGGCTGTAGCGAGGTGGGAACTGGACTCTTTTCACAGACGACCATCAACAAGACAAGAGGACACAGTCTTAAGTTGTGCCAGGGGAGGTTTAGGTTAGATATTAGAAAGAATTTCTTCACGGAGCGGGTGATCAGGCTATGGAATGGACTGCCCGGAGAGGTCGTAGATTCTCCGTCCCTGGAGACATTTAAAAAAAGACTGGATGTGGCACTCAGTGCCATGGTCTAGCAACTGCTCCAATGGGTCAAGGGTTGGACTAGATGATCTCTGAGGTCCCTTCCAACCTGGCTAATTCTATGATTCTATGAAAGGACACTTCAACTAAACACTTAAACTGATACAAAGAATCACTGAAGTTTATATATATGTAAAAAAAGTTAAGTATATGCTTGGAAGTATTTGGAAGCTCTTTTTTTAGGCCAAATTTCTTGAACTTTGAAGAGAGTTATCCTTGGCTTGTGTTCAAATCCCACAGTCCCTGGGGGAAAAAGACCCTGAGGACCCAGTGGCTCACATTAGGTTTAGTTTGTGTAACTTAAGAAATACCATCATAGGACTGCTTTAGGAAGCTGTGCATGCTGAGAACCAGTCTTCATGTTCTGTGCACAGAATATTATTTTATGTTTGCAGCAACTATTTGTTTCCAAATATTCAGCAGCCTGGGCTGTCTCGTGTCTGGAGGGATGTACAGGTAAATGTGATCAGGAACTGCATTTCAGACATTGATTCTGCAGTACAGGCTCCACAGACTTTCTTGGCATAGGCATGACCACTTAGTAGAGAGATTAGGGATCCATGTGATATACTCTGTTAACTGTCTCAAGTTCTTTAACAAATGGTTCTTACAAGTCATGGAGACAAGACACTGGTGTAGATGGATTAAAGATCTAACCCAGTGTGGCGACGTGCATGTTCCTCTGAACTATGTACAGAGAGAGGCTGTTTATACTGCCACAGCTTGTTATCACTTGTCCTCCCCCTCTCTTGGACTTCTTGCTTCACCAAAACATCAATATTTATCTTTGAGAATGCTGCTTTATGCAACAGAGGTATGATGAATACCCTTGTGCTTGTAGGCTGTCAAACACAGCACATCGTCCTCCTCATTGAAGCCTTATGTTGTGCTACTCAGAAAATTGTGAAGCATCAAAAACTTGGACCAGTATTAGTCCCTCTAACTTATGTGGGGAAGGAGGAAAGAAGGCAGATTCCTTCCTGCCTTCATGAGTTCCAGCACACAGTACACCAGCATCCATCTGACACTATGAGTGGTCACCCAGACCTATGCTAGATGGCTGCTCTCTGAGAATCCTCTTCACAGTCATTAAAATGGAAATGGCATCAGAACATCATCTCTCTCTCAGCTTCCCCAATTATCTCCTTTCAACTGCCCTCCCACTCTCTCTGTGGTTAGAGAATATGCTTTCAGAACTGTCATTTTAAAGGAATGAATACCCGAACCATCAGTAGCTGTGTGCTCTCTGACCCAGCTGAATGCAAACGTCCTTTCTGAGCACAGAAGCAAATGATACACAGTTAAGAAGAAAGAAGGTATCTGAATATACTTATTTCAGCTAACTATTTCTCTCTTATGATAGCCTTTTTCCAGTAGATCAAAGAAATCTGGCAGTGTTGTTTTTTCACACTGTGGGAAGCACAAACATCATTTAAATGCCCCCCTCAAAATATTCATGCATCAAAAATCCACTGAAGGCTCAGTCTCTTCTCAAGTTGGCTTTCAGCCAACATTGTTATGATGTTGCTGTATCATCATAGAAATTGCAGACTGCAGAAAACAACAAACAGAAAAGGAGACAAGCCTTTAAAAACAAATCTAAGCAAAGAAAACCCACTTTAACATTATTTAAATTTTCAGTAGTTGTGGTGAAACTCGTTGGTAATTGTTCTTTCATTGATTTAGTTTGACAAAATGACATTTGAAATGCTGACTTTCAGTATTCTGTTTGCAGGGTTGTAATCCTCAATCCTAATTTTTTTATTCGGTTCTGTAAGATATATACAGAACATGGATTTATTTTTTGCATGATAAAAGAAGTGTAGCTTCACTGAAGCTGTCAATTAGCTCTTTCATAGTATGTAAGCAAATTAAAAATAAATTGAATTATTCTCAGTATCAGCTAAACATTTTCCATGGCAAATGGTGAAGCATCTTGCATCAAACCATTAATGTCTTCATGAGATCATCTCTGAGAAAGCTATTAAGTGTCTGCTTTAAGACTGAAACTGGTAGAGACTGTAGGTAAGATACTCTAATACTTATTTGTCCTTATCTAATCCTATCATTAAAAAATTCTCATGATGAATGGTATAGATTTTTTACAAAATATAAAGTAGGAATTATGTCCCTGTATGTGATGTAACAGCTACAATGCTACCATGCTTTCTGGTCTTTTGGTTACCTGAACAAGGGTAGCTATGATCCAGTGTGTGGACCTAACATGGTTGCCCATATCACCTTAGAGTCAATATGCAGACTGACACTTCAACAGTAAGCAAAAGATAACCTTGTCCCCCTTTCCATTTTTTATTTAGAGAGACAGGTTCTCTCAAAAACATTCATATCTTCACCCCAGGAAGCAAAAGTCCAGGTATTGCCTGAGAAATTTCTAACCACAAAGGCACTGTCAATCCCTGTCCACAATGTTGTGTCTGACCCATTGCACATCCAGCAGTACTGAGACCCACAGAACAGCCAAGAAGAGCCTGGTTGCAACTTGAGCATTCATCTGGGAAGATAAAAAATAAGATTTCAGTTTCAGATCTGTGAATGTAATATCTGTATTTATTTCAACCTTCATTAATTTTTTATACATACACATACGCTTACTTGTGTGCGTGAGCCTATGGTATATGAGCATGCCTATATACATGTATGATCATAACTTCTGGGCCAAGAAGTAACACTTAGAATTCTCTCAGCCTCAAATGAACCACTAGTCTTGAATCAAGTCTAATATGAATATCAGAGACCACTACCACCATCAGAGAACTGCTCATGGGAGGCAGACCGTTTCTCCAAGACAGGTCCTTATCATAACGTATGTGTCTTTAGACTGAGTAGAAAATGCCTCATGAATTTACATGCTCATAATTTTGGTAGGTCTGAAAAATATATGAAGCATTTTAGATTTATACAGGACAAATTTTGTCTAGATTTTGATAGATCTTCTGTTTGGAATTCCTTATTTCTCAGCTTTAGCTCTCCAGTTCATGTTCTGCTCTGGTGATTTCCAGCCTCTGTCTCTAACTCACATCCCTTTTTGTGCAAGCGTTGTGTCTTGGAGAACTCTACATTTCAATTTCTACTTCAGGAATGCAGCACATGGGAACTGTGCAAAACAAAACCATTTGATGAAGACCTAGTGAGATCAGGGATGCCTGGACCACTTCACTGTTTGCCCTTTAGCACTTTCACAATCAGAAATTTGGCTCACTTGAAAATTCACGTGGTATTCATTGTTGGATATCAGCTCCCTGGTCTTGATATCTTTCATGAAAAGCTGGGCTGTCACCTTAGGCCCAGAGCTATATTTGCTGGTTGATGGATGCCTCCATATTGCCAACTGAAAATCCCCCAGAAATAGGCTGTAACAGACATGTCATGTAATTACACTGTCACTGAAGGATTCCAGACATTGGCTTGGTAATACTAAGGATCCATTTCTACCCATCAGAAAATTCCCACTTATTTTTCCTAGATATTAAGAATTTCGTCTAGTTTTACTTTGATGAAAGATGCATTCCAGCAGATTTTTGAGACAGCAAAGCCATGATTTGTGTCATCCAATATTATGCCTATGGCTGATATATCTTGAACTAGAAACCTAATCACCCTCCTTTATCTCTTTAAGACATGCAAGAGACCTCCATACAGTCACTTAGACCTTAGGTTGTGCGATTCACCCGCTGGAGCTGCTCTTTTATATCTGCTGGTAAGGAAGCTTACAGTACAACTGGTCTTCTAATTTGGGGGTCTTATTTAAGGGACTAAATACAAAAAGAGCTGAAGTAACAGACAAAGGAGGAGACACATTTCTTCTCTTTATTAGACCTCAGATACAGCATGAATCAAAGCATAAGATGTCAGAGTGCCAATGTTATAACATCTGATATACTGTGCTTTGGGCCCCCTCATATTCAGGACAGTTGCTTAGCAACTGGGATACAGGCTGAGGACACAGAGAGTCTGGGATCTTTTCTCTGCCCAACATGATTAGCATGACTTGGATAAATTACCTTTTTGTGTTCTTCTTTCCCTTTGTACATTTATTTATTCTGCTTCTTATCAAATATTTTAACAACTCCTTTGAAGATGTCACAGTCTTCAAGTAATGAAATTATTCTTCTTCTACAAAACTGCAAGAGCTTGGGTGTCATCTTCTCTCACTACCTGTCTCTCACAGGTAGTTAGTTACCTTCTCCTTAACTATGTTTTTCTCCAACACAAAAGATCTGACATGTTCAGTAGGATGAGAGGCATTTCGGAAGGAAGTGTTTTTTGTCCATATGTGAGAATTTCTGGACACAAACCATTTTCAAAAATCTAAGCTGGCAGTTGGCAGAATGTCAGTAGACTTTAGAGAAACACCATCCAACTAGCCATATTAGTAGAACAGAATCTGCAAGACAACGTACTTTTGTCTCTGTTACATATTCCTACTATTACTACTCTGCTACCACTACCAACAAACAAAGACAGGTGGAAGGACAGTGGGGTTAACATTAGACCTTTGTGAGGGCATTCTATGCTTGACTGATGGTTCATAACCATTCAGCATGGATAGTCAGCTGTGAGCTTGTCTTCCAAGTCAGGAGCTCTGGCTGATCGGCAGATGAATGAAGAGTTGGCTCCAGAGTCTGTAACCCTTTGATTTTGTGGTTGTTTTCTTCATCCTGATCTCACTGCAGCTGCCACCTCAAAGAACAGGGTGAGAGTAATTGTGTTGGCTTGCCTCCAAAGCCTGGAGGAGTAGTCACTTGCTACTCTCCCAGATTATCCGCCAGGCAAACAGAAAGGTTAATGATGTAGAGCTTGATTATTCTCGTAGAGAGAAAGCAGTCAGCTGGATCCAAAATTCTTTATTGTGTGTGCAAGAGAGATATATTAAAAGGGCTCAGAACTAAAATACATTGTCTTCTCTATTCTGTCTTTGAACATGGGAATATTTGCCTTATAGCAGGTATGGTCTTGCAAGTAATATCTTTTTACTGCATGTATGTCTTTTTGCCTGAAGCTTGTCCTTTAATTTTCAGACATTTACAGTAGTTTATGGCTAAGAAAACCAGCCTTCTTCAAGAAATATCAGGAGAAGAAATATTTGAATGTATTTGTCACATTAGCTGAAATATGTGTATATATTATAAATTCTTTATATAAAAATGCATTTGTGTGTGAGAGGTAGTGTGTGTGTATGTGTCCCTGTGCATACATGTGCATGCCAGAAGAACATGATACCTGGTGTTCAACTTCAAGATAAGTAAAATCAGGCCTATCCAGTCAAATGTAACAAACAGCATCACAAACACCACTGAGGAGAAAAAAATAAAACAAAAAACAAACAAACAAACAAAAAACAACAAAAAACACAAAACAACAAAACAAAAAACAAACCAAACAAACAAAACAAAACAAACCAAACAAAACAAACAAACAAACAAAAAAAAAAAAAAAAAAAAAAACCAAAAAAAAAAAAAAAGAAGGAAGAAAAGCAGCAAAAATAAAGGCAACCAAAAGCCACTGGATGAACTACTGAAAAACAACAAACCTATAGGGTAGTGAAGGGAATGTTTATAAATGTGTTTATAATGATTGGAGGTTTTTTTTTGTGGTTTTTTTTTTAACAAAAGTTAACAAGAGCCTTTGGTTGAAAAGCAGAATATTCTGGATCAGGACTGAAATACTGAAGCCAAAGCCAAAATATTTCTCTCCATAGTGCTACATAGACTTTATAATTTGGAATAATTTTTCTTGTATTTGTCCATGAAAATCTGACTCTCTGGGTAACCTATATGTCCTCTGGTATTTAGTGATGAAGAAGCCCTTCATCCCTCACACTTCCTTCACTATACACTAGCTTCCAAAAATTTTAAGCTTTCCATAGGACAAACAATTATGTTCTGATTTGCTCTACATTTTACAATATTTTATGATAAAGTGATAAAGGACCTGGTGAAAAACAAGTGCATAATGATTTGCTATGCCTCTTTTTTTCTGTAGCTTTTTTTTTTATTACTCTGTGTCTAATACTTTCTGTGATTTGCTGTTAAGTTTTAATGACTTTATCTAGGAAGTTGCCACTTTAACTTTTTACATTTTTTTTTTAAATTGTTCTAAAAAAAGAGATTGTAATGTAGTTTACTTCAAAATCCAACCTTCAGCAAAGTTGTCATGCATTTGTTGTTTTTTTTTTGTTGAGGACTGGAGGGTTTTTTTGGGTTATTACTTGTATTTAACTCTTTGCTGTGAACTACACTCTCATTTAAAAATAAATTAATGATTTCTTCCTGTGTCTTTACTATTTTTTATGGCAGTTCAGCCCAGGCCAAGGGTGTCGGTACTCTGCTTCTCAACATATGCTATATATATATATATATGCTTCTCAAGAAAACCTGGAAACCCACTGTGACTATGCCACCCAGCAGGGTGTTGGCAACTCATCTCTGTCTTCTTGTATCTTAAGGTGCAAGATAATGAACATCTTCATAACAGTTTCAAGTGGTGCTGGGGAAGAAAACTCCATTAAAAAGCCAAGTGACCAAACAAAAAAACCAACAACAAAACATAGGTCAAATTTAACTTTCCTTAATGAAGAAAAGCAGGTTGTTGCTCAGAGCAATTGTTACAGGAAGAAGATATTTATAAGGCAAAGGTGTAAAGATTAAAATAAAAACAACTGTATTCATAAGCAAGATAGACAAGTGGGAGAGGAGTGAGTGAGTTTAAAAAATCCAAATGTTTCAAAGTAGCTATGGAAAAAATTCTTCAAAAACAGAGAAAACATTCTGAAGGGACATGAAAGATGCCACCAAAGCTGCCTAGAAGTCAAAAGCTGCCAAGTCAAGGCAGGATTTAAAAAACTAAAAAGTCAGGAAATGTCATTCTTCCTAATATCTACTAAGGCCCAAGGGCACAACAAAAGAAATCCACTACAGCTGTATGGCAATTGGTAAATTCTTGTTCTCATGCTATGTGCTAAACTCCTTCCTCTTAGCTTCTGTAATTCATGGCTAGCTCATGGAGCTAACCCCGACACTGAGGGGACTTTTTTGCTAAAACATCAGTTAGAAGACAACCCTCAGCTCTTGACATGAAACTGAATGCATAAGAAAAGCTCCAAATACAAAGTAGAGGATAAAGGAACTCGAGTGTAAGAGGAGAAGTAGTAGTGAGTGAAAAAAATGAGGCAAGTTTCCCCAAATATGTAAGTTTAGTAGTTACCCCTAGAGCTATAACTTGAAAGCAGACAAAATAGATGAGGATCATGCCATCTGAAATCAATGTAATCCTATAATTTTGAATATAATTTTTAGTGAATATCATTTTGAGTGAATAAGGCTTTAAGGTTCCACAAAGCAGAAACTCAGTGGAGAAACATCCATGACTGTAACTTTTGAAACATAAATGATGAAACGTAATGTGTGTTGAGGGAGGATGGCACGGTGTGTGTGTGCACAAAAATCATATGTTTTCCTTTAACTGACAACAAATATGGCTTGACTTGATTTGCAGGAGGCATGTCAGACTATGCACAGGTATTCTGAACTGTCTTACTGAACTACAGAGTAAAGAAAGGAATTGTGTCACTTTGCCCAGCTGACAGCAGGAAGAAATCCTCTGCTCAGTTACCAACTTGTTCTTCTGTGTGTAACAACCATAATACCTATGGAAAAAGATAATATGTTTTCAACATGTTATGGATTATTATTTTCTGCTGATAATATTCCTGATGGCCTAGGCATGCTAGGGTGGAAGAAAACAAACCTTCAGCAGGCGGTGTGCTGTGGATGCAGAGCTGGGAAAAGTTGGCGCAGACATTGCTGTGAGTCCATGATACCAGTCAGGGACCATCTTCTGCAGGAGGAGTCCTCCAAGAACAGAATCCAGCAGTTTTACAGGTGTTTCATTCCTCTGAAGTGTCTTTCTTGTGCTTTCATGTAAGGCATACTTGTCTCCAGGGAGTAAGTGTTCCTTAAAAAAGGGGAGGAATTCGATATTCATTCACTGTTTTGGTTTTTTTTACCCCTGCTAATTACCCCTCTGGAACTAAACTGAACAGAACATCAAACCACTTGTCCTTACAGGAGAAGGGATTTGAGTGAATTAATCTGCCAGAAAGATAGTTGCAAGGTACATTCCCTTATAGACAACATCTCTGCTCCTTTGAATGAAGGCAAATACAGAAGATCACCAAAGTAATTTATATTTTTTTACATTTCAGTTTTCATTTCTTTCATTTGAATAGACTGGGATAAGTAAAATGTAAGTCTTAAACTCAAATGTTAAAAAATAACCTTTTCAAACCTTGGCATCAGTGCATATCTTCTCTTCCCATTTTCTCTAATGCTTAAAGATGACAAATATGATACTAAAATATGATAATATTTATTACTGCAAATGGCAATTTGGCATGCTTGACAATAGCCTGTGAAAATGCAGAAAAGGAGAGAAAGTAAATTTTTTGTGTGTGCGCAGGAGAGGCGTTAGATGGAGGTCTTCAGGATTTTTCTTCCACTGAGCCTGTTTCTACTCTTTTTTGTCCTTCCTTCATAAGCTCACCAGACTGTAACTAAGTTTATGTTTAAATGTGCTCACAGGCCCCAGGCATAACCCTGCACCTAATAATCACACTGTAAATACATTGGATGATTGGTACCAAGCAAGAGAAATAGCTTGTCTTCATTTAAAGTGGCATAAAAAGCTCATGTAGATTTAAGAGGATTCAACATTTGATTGAAGATCTTCCCATTTTATAGTATAGTCTCAGCTGTATTTATGCTTTTAGTAGACAATGTGAAATTCATATATTAAAATTTTTATTTAATAATAAAATGTTCATATTGTTGGTATTAGATATTAAGAGCAAAATAAACATGATAAAATTGGTGATAGTCTTAAAGGCCTCTCACATAGCCCTTTTATCTGTATTCCTCTGATTGCTGCAAAAGAAGCGCTAATAATTTTTCTATCTGTTTTGCAGGCTAGGAGTTTGAGGGGGTTACTTTTTCCAGACTGCTTTGCTAACTCCATGGTTTGAAACAAAAAACATTACTACAATGAACAGTAAAGATCACTCTTGGTTTTTAGACCATAACATCCATGTGCTTGCTGAGGATGCCAGCAGGCTAGCATTACCACCCTTTGTGTCCACAGTACAACTTTATTTTCGGTAAACCAGTCTGATTTTTGTCTCTAGTGTGTTGAATGAAGTGCCATCCCAGATGGCAGAGAGAGCTGAAGCTCCCCTGCTATAGAGATAGGTTGAGAGAGTTGGTGTTCTTCAGCTTGCGGAAGAGAAGGCTCCAGGGAGACCTTATAGCCCCTTCCTGTGCCTGAAGAGGCTACAGAAGAGCTAAATTGGGACTTTTTAGAAGGACACGAAGAGATGCAACAAGGGAGAATGGTTTCAGGGAGATTTAGATTAGATATTAGGAAGAAATCTCATGTAAGGATGGTGAGACTCTGGCACAGGTTGCCCAGAGATGTACCATGCCCCCTCCCTGTCAGTGTTCAAGGCCAGGTTGGATGGGTCTTGAAGCAACCTGTTCTAATGAAAGGTGTCCCTGCCCATAGCAAAAAGGTTGGAACTAGATACTCTTTAAGATCTTTGCCAATCTATACAATCCTTTGATTCTATGAGTCTCTGGTTTCTGAGCAGTGTCCTAAAACTGAAGGTAAGGACTGAATGTAGGTGTGCATGTCTGAATCTGATGCAGTTGCAGTCAGCCACATGAACACCTGAGAATATCTTTCCAAAGTTTCTAATCCAACTCTTCTGCTATTGTTTTTTTTCCTGAGGATTTTCTTGAATTTGCTCATAAGGATAAGAAATTCCACATTTGACTTCTCATGCTTGAAGTTTCTTTGAAAACATTCCACTAGGAGAAAATAAATAATAAAAAGAAAAGTAACTCCTCACTAGCTTCTTCCAGACCTATAAAAGTGCAATTACATCATTAGAAAGCATTTTGGTCTTTCATCCTATGAACTCAACTGCTGGAGTAATAAAGGACAAATAACTATCTCTCTTTTGTATTTTTTCTAGGGGTGTTTTTTTTCAGTGACCTTTTTTACGTGTAACTTATGATGATGAGACTGATACATATCAAGTTTTAGTACATGAAGTATGTATTTGCCACTGAAGTCTGAGAGAATGTGATTCACCACAATGGCTTCAGGTTGTAAATAACATCAATGAAGAAAATCGTTAAGCCACAAAACTAAGTTAGTCTTTTAATGGTTTATTTACCCTAGAGAAAAATATATAACTAGATGAAATCTCTTTTAATTACTAGGAAGGATTATCAGGGACAATTCATTGTATCTGGCAGACATTTGCAGACTGTCTTTTATAGGATTATTAGGTCTCTGTCTTTATGAATGGATGAATATACTTATTACTTCTTTATTTACCGTCATGCTATAATTAATTTTCTTATGATTCAAGGCATGGAGATATATGGACAAAACTGTGACATTTATCCATAGACAGAGAGGGGGACAGAGGTGAGAGAAAGGAGAATAACAATAAGCGATATAAATGAGGTAAAATCAGTTAATGATAAACAGCCCAATAGCACTTAAACATTTTTTCAGGATGCTAGAGCTAGAGCTTCAAAAGTTTGGTATATGTCTATATAATTACCAGTAGCTCTGAGTCTTAAAAGCAGCAAATTCAGAAAGATGGCATTTTTGTGAAGGTAGTGGGCTGTTTGCTGAAAATGAAACTTTACTGACCAGAAGGTGATGAAGATGGAGAAAGGACTGAAATTTCTCAACTGCTGGAGAGGGAGACAGCTGAGAGGAGGCAAATTTTGGATTCAGCGGGAAACACATTGATGGGGAACCTACACATCTGAACTGGAGCTGGAATTTTTCCTCCAAGTGGCAGTGGCTCAGATGGGGTGTGCCACACAGAAACCCCTCTGAGCATGTACCATTTAGGATCGTTAATCAGCAAGTGCTGAAATGGCAGAGAATTTAGGTCTTATTTCCCCAAAAGGAAGCTGAGCTACAGAAATAGAAACATTTTATTGTCTTGTCAGCAGTGGAAAAAAGTAGCACCAAATGCAATGAGAACTATAGTAAACAAAAAGTAATTTGTATGCTTTTACATAAGAGGAAAGCCACTTTAGCTGCTTAATAATCACATTCTAAAAATCCATCAGGAAAGACAAGTGATGGTAAGTCTCATAAAGCAATTTCAGCTACAATTTTCAGGAGCTAAAATCACTCTGGATATCACTGTGATATCATCACTACATCCATAACAAATGTAATGCACGTTATTAGCTAAAACAGTAAAAAGCTGCTGTTGATGTTGGCAAGTATCAATTCTACCCATCTTTTCTTCAAGTGAATATTCATTTGTTGATTTCTTATGTGAATCATTCCAAAAACATGTGGGAGAGGTAAGCCTGAAGAAAGGTAGCAACCTCATGCTGTGTTCAGAGGGAGGGCTATGTGTATAAGGCTTGAGTGAGTCAGTGATCAGTGGGAAATAGAATAAGTTAGAAGAAAATCTGAAAGGTAGAAATTAGAATTTTACTGGAAGAGCTAGCATTGATGGGGGCTTCAGGGGTCAACTTTTCTTTGTCAGCTTGATGCTAAAGGCTGAATGTAATCATATGGTGTACTATAATAATCACAGAACCACAGAATGGTTTGGATTGGAAAGAACCTTATATTTCATCTAATTCTAACATCTCTCTATGGGCAGGAACATCTCCCACTGGACCAGGTTGCTCCAAACCCCATCCAACCTAGTCTTTAACACTTCCACATAGGGGACAGCCATAACTTCCCTAGGCAACCTGGGCCAGTGTCTGATCAACCTTCCAGGAAAATATTCTTCATAATGTCTAATATAAGCCTGCCTTCTTTCAGTTTGAAACCATTATCCCTCATCCCAACACTACATATCTTTGTAAAAAGTAGCTCTTATTCTTTTCTCTAGCCCCTCCAGATATTGGACCTTGCTTAGGTATAGGAAAGGTAAGGAAAAAGTTTTTGCTTGAAGGAGGTTGATACTTTTACTTTTTCAAAAGGAAACTGAAATCTGTTAATTTTGGCTGTCTAGACATCTAGAGGGGGTTAAAAATGATCTGATTTGTAGCAAAATCAAGAAGGAATGAAAAAAAAAAATTTCATCTTTTTGTGTAGCATGCAAAGGAAGAGATTACAGGCTACTTCTCTGTCTACTGTTATGGATGTTCTGAAGAACAGGAAAAGAAAAAAGCCTTTTGGTTATATACATTTTATCTTGTTTCTTAGGTGGGAGACCAAAGAAATTAATCTCTTTTGGTTCATTCAAGCTCCACATTCTTGTGACATTGTACTTTTATAAAGAGCTTAGCAGCTCACCTCGTACAACCTGGAAAAATATGCCTAGATTTCTGTAGCTACAAGAAATAAAGAAACATGAAAGATAAAGATCATATCCTGAGTTTGGTAAAAGGAGTTTTCTTATTGCAGAGAGAGGTGAAAAGAAGAGATGAACACTCATCAAAGATGTACTAGCTCTTTTTGCCCTGAGATTATTAAAACATTATGTTGGTGAAACTACATAAACTGGCAATGTTATCCTTTTGTTTGTGATTTGTAGAAGGAGGTGTCAGAAAGATCACTGAAAAATGTGGAGTCAAAAGAGACAAATTAGACATGGAGAAGATGACCTAAAGTTCTTGATTATGAAGGGTGCACTGGGCTAATTTACAAATAGCTCATGAAAAGGAAGTAAATGAAAAATAAAAAAGCTATAAGGCAGAGCTTCTTGCAGAAAAAGAGGACAAAACTGTATATCTCTTATACTTCTGCAAAACAGTGAAGAATTAATTTCCATACACTGCAAGAGAAATTGTAGGCACAAGATACACCACACTCAATTAATCTGGAAAATAACCTGACCTTCAAGTTAGTGAAGTAAGGACGTGAGCCAAGATGTTGATCAGGAGGAAATCATTCTACCTTACATAACTGTAGAGTGCCAATGAAGGAACCATTGACATTCTCCAGTAAAAGGAAATCTGTATAACTAAGACTGACCTCAGCTGTCAGCCAAAAAGTACATGGCCCCTCCCTGTACCCTAGGAGAAGAGTGGAACACAGAAGCCATGGTAGGATTCTGGATCCTACAGCCTCTGCATGTGCACAGCATGAAGAGTTGACAAAGCAATGAATTTCCCACAGAGAATAAAGTCATAAAATGGAATCTAGACCAAAAGTCTCAAATCACACTTCAGGGGGACTTGAGGAGCAATTCCTGGCACTGTAAAAGCGCTTTATTACCTGTGATAAGCTGCGTATAGTCCAGAACCTGCCTTATTGTTTTATCCTGTCTTGCATGAAATTCAATAATTTTCAACAGCTGCAGATGATAGAATCACATATTAATACAAAGTCCATCTAGACAACCCTCCTGTAGTAAACAGGGACATCTGAAACTAGATCAGGCAGCTCAGAGCCCTGTCCAACCTCTCCTTGAGTGCTTCCAGGGATGGGTCATCTACCACCTTTACGGGAAACCTTTGCCAGTATCTCACTGCCTCCATTGAAATATATGGCTTCTCTATAACTAGTCTAAACCTACTCTTATTTAGATTGTAACCATTATCGATTGCAACAGGCCCTACAAAAAAAAAGTCTGTCCCCATCTTTCTTTGTGACCCCCTTTAATTATTGAAAGCAACAATGATGTCTCCCTGGATCCTTCTCTTCTCCAGGCTGAACAACCCCAACTATCTCAGCCTGCCCTCCCAGGAAAAGGGCTCAAGCACTCAGATGAATTTTATGGCCCTTGTCTCTACCCTCTCCAATAGGTCCATGTCCTTCTTCTCTTGAGGGCTCCAGAGCTGGACTTGGAACTCCAGGTGGGGTCCTAGCAGATATTGTTAAATTAAGGTGAAATTCAAAGACATGTCCAGTTCTGGACCCCTCAGTTCAAGAGGGACAAGGCTTGAAAGAATCCAGCCCAGAGACATGAAGATGGTTAAGGGAGTGGAATTTATGAAGAAAGGTAGAGGAAGCTCAGTCTCTTTAGCATGGAGGTGACTGAGGGCTGACCTCGTTAATGTTTATGAATATATAAAGGGAAAGTGTCAGGAGAATGGAGCCAGGCCCTTTTCAGTGATGTCCAGTGGTAGGTCAAGAGGCAACAGGTGCAATCTGGACCATAAAAGGTTCCATGTAAGCATAAGAAAAAGTGTTTCCATTCTGAGGAACACTGGCACAGGTATTTTTTTCACCTGGAAAGCAAAGAAACCATCAATACATGTGCACAACATACAATACATGTGCACATTCATGTCAGCACAAATGCTTCTCCTGGAGTCAGAAGGTCGGTTCAAAAGGTTTAAATCTGAAAAAATGCAACACAGGTCAACAACATGAAAATTTCAACAAAACAGCTTTCTGAGATGGGGAAAATATTCCTGTGTAATAAAGATTTTGCCTGCAGCCATTTGTGCCTCTATGGGCAATACAGCTAAGGGGAGTAGACATCAGTCCAGTGTACTGAGATATTCTGAAGGAGTAACTTGCAGGCCCTTGTTTGAGGTCCCAATTCTATCTGTGTTGCAGAAATGATCGCTGGTATGTCTTTAATACTATCTACTACAGGAAATCCTCCTGATGATATATATGTTTATTTTATACAAGAGTATTACAACCACATCTGACTGAGCTGTTCATGTTACAAGGCATATTCTGTGTCTGACTTGAGATCTTTTTTTTAAACCTTTTATTTTTAAATCACACAGTCTTTACTTGTAGATTAGAGGGAAACCCAAATTAAGCTTGTATTTTGTATGGAATTATTTATATGCTGTGCTCATGACCAGTCCTAAGAACACTGGCTGAAAAAATCTTCTATTTACTTTCCCTGGAAACCAGAGCCCATTTCTATTCTTGAAAATTTGTTCTGAGGGTTTTAGCTAGCAGAATATGATTTATGACCATTTCCAGGCCAATTCAGTAAAAAGCAACCTTCTCCTACAAGTTACCTGGATTTTTGGTGCTATAGAAGATGTAATCTCAAGCCCGAAAGGAAACATCTCTAATATCATGCTTAGTCATCCCTGCAGAATGCAGGTTAATTATTTATAACAATTACTGACAGAGCCCTTCAGCTAATAGCAACCTGCCAAAGGATTTTTGTAGTGTTTTTTGTTGTCTTCACCTTCTCACGATGAATATACATAGCTTCATCCTAAGGATTTGAATTACTAGTCTCCAAAAAACACTTTTCTGTGCTGTATGGAGAGCCTGTAGATAGAGGTACCAGTAGATGTGTTCCTGGGTGGAGTGAGAGCCTTCACTTTAGTGTTACCAAATTGGTATTCCATCACAGAAAACTTTGGAGTCTTCTCTGTATTTCCAGCTGTAATCGAGACATTTTTTTCTAATTGCAGTTTTGGTTGTTCCATTATGTAAGGCAATATTTTTATATATTGTCAGATGAGATACTGTCTCAGGCTGCCCTGAAAAGCTGTGGCTGCCCCCTCCCTGGAAGTATTGAAGACCAGATTGGATGGGAGCAACCTGATCTAGTGGTAGGTGTCTCTGCCCATGGCAGGATGGTTGGATCTTTAAGGTCCCTTCCAACCCGAAACATTCTGTGATCTACGTTTTTAATTTTTTAATTCAGAAGGAATTGACAGGAAACATTTCTTATGTGGGAAAAAATACTTCTACTTGATCAATACCTCAGCTAGAACAGCATCTTATATTGCACTAGGAATGACTAGACAGCTTCCTGCCACTGCTGCTGCTCTTTTTTTCACCGTCTTGCCTTGCTGATTCTTATCTAAATGCCAGCTGACACTGAGAGAGATAACTTCTGATTTGGATGCTAAAATATGCTTTGATGTCCTTATATGTTTTTTGTAGCCTCCAAGTCCTTTGTGCCTGACAGCAAAATCACAGACATGCACCATGTAGTATGGAAATGCATTTTTTTTCCTTATTATTTTCCTAGCACAACACTTTCTGGGAACATAATTTATTTTTGTTTTTTGCCTCTTTTAATCTGCCTTTTCCAATTCAATATAGGTTATGTTTTGGATGGGTTTGGGGATGGTCTGCTGTTGTGGCATGTGGGGCTTTTTATTATTTTCCAGGAGAGCAGGAAGGAATAACATAGTTTCTTCTATGTTCTTTTATCTAAAACATTTAATAATGGGAAGGCATCGTGCCCCTGAAGTTGGCATTGGTGAGGCTGCACCTCAAATTCTGAGTTTGGCTCTGGGCTTCTCACTACAAGAAGGACTCTGAGGGACTGGAACTTGTCTAGATGAGAGCTTCCAGGCTGGTGGGGTCCCTAGAGAACAAGTCATATGAGAAGCAGCTGAGTGAAGTGGGCAGGTTTAGTCTGGAAAACAGGTTGAGAGGAGACTTTATTGCCCTCTACAACTACTTGAAGGGAGGTATGGACATGAGTGCTGGCCTGGTCTCCCAAGTGAATAATGACAGGACCTGAGGAAATGGTCTGAAGTTGCAGCGGAGGTTGTTTAGATTAGATATTAGGAAGAATTTCTTCACTGCAAGAGTGGTCAGGCATTGGAATAGCCTGCCTAAGGAGGTATTTGAGTCACCATCCCTGGTGGTATTTAATAAAACGTAGATGTGGTACTTCACGGCATGTTCTAGTGGCTGAGATTTTAGGGCTTTTGGTTTCTTGTTGGGTTGTTGGGGGTTTTTTGGTTTGTTTTTTTTTGGCTTGTTGAGTGTGCATATGATTGGACTCAGTGATCTCAGAGGTCCCATGCAACCACAGCTATTCTGGGATTCTGTGATAATAAAGACATGAAAAGCACATTATTTTACCTCTCTCTCTCTCCCTTCCCAAACAATAACCAACACATTGTAAATAAACGTCTTTTAAGATCACAATTTTTGACTACGTGAGGCCTATTACATAGTAATCTGAAAATATGATTGTTCTTGGTTACACAGCTCTTAGCATGAAATGAAAAAAATCCATATTACTCAAGTTCCTGAGCTTTAAATCTGCCTTTGAGCAAGCTACAATATCATAAGTACTAAATCATTTCTCATTGTTATCAGAAATTATGGCAGGTATAAAGAGGTTATTTTTTATGTAGCCTTTCTCATGCAGAGCACAAACATCACCTTGTCATAACTGTAGTGTTCCTTCCTGGTTTTATTGTCCTGTGTTTCAGGTGTCAGGAGTCCTCAGACCTCTCAGTGATTGATCTTCTGTACATCCATACTGAAAAGACAGAATGGTTTGCTCATGAGAAACTGTGTTCCAGAAAGATTAATGGACTTTTTCCATTCCCTCTAAGAAAGTTCCTGGAAGGAGTTTTCTGCATCCCAACAGAGCCTCAGAGTGAACATTAGGATCACATGGACCTTCTTTGCTGTTGACTGGTTTTGATATCACTGAAAAAACCAAGCAAACAAGACAAACAAAAAACCAACAACAAAAACCAAAACAAAAACCAAACAATCCCCCCAAAAATAAAATAAAACCAAAACAGCTTCAAGACCGTTTCCTGTTGAGAAGATACTTCTAGCATATTCCAGCATCCATCCAGCAAACAAAACTCTGTTTTATTAGCCAGTATACACAAGAGTTTCCCACTGAAGTAACTCTGTATGTAAACTCAAGCTACTGCTGACAGTCTGACAGCTCCGCAGGCAGGTACTTTGTGATGCAATGTGCATATCTTTCAGCAGGCAAGCAGGCAACATCATCTCTGCCTCTTTCATGTCCTACTCTGGAGGAAAACTGATTATCATATATGTTGTTTGCAAAACTTTTTGTGGGTTTTTTTTTGGTTTTGTAATGTCCACCACCATACATTGTTTTCCTGGTCTCACTAATGCAAACTGGAAGTTTTAGCACTTATGCTAAGCATTTAAGCATTACAGATTTTTTACTTTCCTTTGCTTACAGCTGGACCGATTGAGACAAAAATCACATGGAAATAAATGCTTAAGTGTCATTTATCTTATAGTGGTGGTGTAAGTGTACAAGATTTTGGGTTACATGTACACTCATAAAAAACTATTTCTTGGTGTCTCAGAGACTGATTTTGAAACCTTGGCGACTGTAATGTGAGGAGAGTGAGAAAGACCTGTGGTCACCTGGAACTTTGTACCTTAAAATATCACATGTAATTGTTGGAGTGCATTTTTACTCATTTTGTATGTAATGAATATGTCAGTTGCATTATGCATACATAATTATTCCCTCAAATGGCTGTTTAATGACCTGCAGATAATGAAACTCAAAGCAATGAAAATGTCATCTCTGACTCTTTCAAGCTCACATCACACAAATGTCTCTAAACCCTATATTGCTCCTCTAGAGAAATCTGTTAGTGATTTCTCCAGGTCCAAGTAAGAAGCAGTGATAAGACCTGTTCTCATGGGTATGCTTTTTTTATCATCACTTTTACTGCATGGTTGTATCATACATTGTTACAGACAGCAAGGGTTTGATCCTCACATCTCAGGGGGATGTTTATACATTGGTGTAAAATACTGCACCATTCCTCCAACACTGTTTTACTCCCACTTCATTTGAGCAGGGACTAACCTTAAGACAGTGTACAACAGAAAATATTTGGCCCAGTAATTTCACAGAGATTGAGAAAGTAAACACCTGGGAATTTTGCTAGCACTGACTAAAATAATTATTTGAGAGGTGAACACCTCGAAGTCTTTAATGCATTTACCTCCACCACACCTCTGAGACACAAGGAAGCACTGTTATTCTCAGCTTATTCTTGCAGGGCTAAAAGGCTGAAACCTAGTCTAAAATCAGATATTGTACCATCAGCCAGGGGAAAAATATTCTCTAGAGCAAAATTTATGTTTTCCTTTCTCCCAAAATAGAGAAAATATATATAGAGATGCATACATAATAATGGTATGACCTGCTTAAAATTACCAGTATTGTTTGAACAGAGATAAGATGCAATATCAGACCTAACACTGTCACCCCTGGGCCATTTTGATTCTTACTTTGGGCTTTCTTATCTTGAAACATGAAAGCTGTCATGTTCTCAGGTCATCTTTTGCCTTTGAAAATTTTTGCTCAGGAGTAGTTACATCTAACTATCAAAGCACAAATTTCAGTTTCAGAATGAGTTCAAAGTGATCTCAAGTAGTTTATATCTGCTCCTTAAAGTACAGAGGCACTGCCGTATTCCTTTTTGCTAGGACTATGTCTTTTCTCATTATTTTGTAGAGAAGCCAATTTGTAGAAAACATAATAAGAATGCTCAGAAGACAGGAGCTGTTAAAAAGTACTTAATTAAAATAAATAAATAAGTAAATAAATAAATAAAGGTCTGAAATGATCTTGAATATAGCCTTGAGAGCTGGAATAAGAAGTGAAGGCAGTGGAGGAAAACTTACTCGAGAAATAAAGTTGCAATCTTAACAGACACAGCAAGACAGGGGCATGCAGTGAAGTCAGCAATTACATCTGCCCACTGGAGATACGAAAATTCAGGTATCAAGCTTGCTTTGAGAGCTATTTCAGTGTGGGAATATAGGAGTACAGAGAGTGAGGCTGTTTGACTCCAAAACATAATTACCACTAAGCTACAAGTACTGTAACAAACCACGAGGCTGTCGGAATCAGCTGTGAGAAACAAAAGGATAATTTTTTACCTTCACTCAGTGTCACGATCTGGAAGGATGGAACGAAGCCTGCTTGTCTCATATTACCATGGAGAAAACAGCCACAAATATGAAATGGACATGGGTGGGAATTAGAAGGGAGTTTGCATATTATTTCCTCGCTCAAGGGCACGTTTGGCACCCTGAGGTGCTCTATGCTGGGAAGTGCCATTCACCCTTTCTTTGCCATAAAGGAGCAGGTTGCTTAGCTCTAGTCTTGAAAAGGAAAGCCCTAGACCACAGATAAAATAATTTAGTGTGACAGCATGGATGACATGCTGTTCTTATGAAACTGGCGTGGCATGAAATATTTGCATTACCTTGAGTATGTCGAAGTAAAAAAAAAAAATAAATACAGCTATGGGCTACTGTTAGGGAAGATTTTTTTTTTATTGGGAAGAAAAATGGTTTTGATTTAGCTGTGATAAGGCACAAGACAAAGGGAAAACATGAAGATAGAAGCAAAAGCAGAAGGATAGACTAAGCAGGAGCAAGCTGGTGCAAGGTACACTGGGCAAGTAAATGTTTGCTTCGTGCAGATCCTTGTTTTCCAACAATTACAGTATCCTTGGCAAGCATTACTAGTAGCAAAGGATGTTTCCATCCTGAGGCTTTGGGAATTTGTTTGTTGTCTCTGTGTTTGACTCTGTTTTCTATTAAGATTGTGGAGGAAAGGGTCAATGCTGCTGGCTACTTCTCTGTAACCTCAGAAAAGGCTTATGAACAGAATTTTGTGTTTGTTTTATGGAGTGAAAAATTTGAAAACAGGTACTGTATGAAATGGGTAATTTTCTAGCACATTAAGGGACATCCTGACTTCCTGTACGCAGTGAGTGGAAAGCTGTGCATGTTAGGCCAGGCTCCACCTCTTCCCTTTTCCACAGGTTTCCTGGAAGATTATGAGGAAGATCCTGCCTCAGGTTATGTTTGCATCCAAACAAACATTTAAAAGATCAAGGGTTTGTTTTTAAGATGGAACTTTATAAATTTCAATAGTTTTTTGTTTAGAAACCTCTCTTCTTGATTCCGTCCTACTCTAAGCATGATGTAGCAGAGCCTTTAAGACATTTGAGGTTTGTTTAAAGGTCACAAATATGAATATCTAAAGAACAAAAACAACAACAAAAAATACAAAGACTAGGTACAGTGTCAGAAACACCCTGAGATTTAGAACTTCTCTTAAAAAACACAGAGAACAAATACGTAAAGCTTGGTATTTAATGAATGTTAATGACAGGCTTGCTGATCTTCTAGCAAGTCGTAAATTCTAACAGCCAACACATTTAAAGATATGTGTCCTCATTGAGCTGGTTAAATCTGAAAAACAATAGGGCTCTGAAGGAGTAAGGATACTGCCTACAAATTCTTTTGTGTCTTTTGAAACTGCTTTAATTCACTGCCCCTGAACAATGTTCAAGACAGTGATCTGCACAAGATGCATGGAGACAAATCTTCTGGCCAGCAAAGAGTTATGTAAAAATCCTTCAAGCAATGAATATATTGGAGAAAATGTCCTGGCAACATTTCAGCATCCTGAAAGATGTCAGTTTCCTTGACAATTTCAGCCTCAGTGTCTGGCTTAAGTTTGAGGTGGTATTTTTCTTTTCTGTAGAATTTAGGTGAAAACACTCAGGGCATCTCAGCTGAGTTTCACTGGAAATCATGAGAATTTGCATAGGACAAAGACTGAATCAGTACATTTTTTCAATGCAGGATCATTACCTGTCTTTGCTGTCTACAGGACCTCTGTTTTCAGACATCACAGAGCAGAGTCTCAGAAATTATAAGACTGATCTGAATCTATATGTGTAGATAAGGTTCTTCTTTATCCATAAAGTCTGACTCTTTCAGTCCTTCTCCTCCATAGATGAGACAGAACGCAAAGGTCTTGATTGACCTTCCCATTGTCTCTACTGAGTTGAACAGAGGAAGAGATAATTCACAAAAACAGGACTAACAGTTCTTGACAACATGATTGGCTCAGGATGATGCATACAGCACTAGGAAGACAAAAGAATAAGGTCTCTTCTCTGTGTAGTCAGACAACCTAAGTTGTCCCACTTAACTCATTGCTAACACAGCATTAATCAGGGTAAATTAGTACAATCAACATTTATGTTATTCATCAAGAAGTATAAGTATTGGCAGGATATATCCTTCTTTCAGGAAATTTATTATCCTCTTTATGTTCATTTACTTCTTTCTTTCTACCTTCACCATGAACATAAAAATGCTTAGTCTTTTGAGTTTCACAGTAGTACTCCATAACACCCAACAGAGAATACATTTGATTTTCTAATCATTCTACATTTGATTTAGTATGCTACCTAAATAAATTTGACAAAGATTTTATATTAAGATAACACTGTAGGTACATGTGCACCACTGACTTAATCTGTTCTCCAGTTTCATTTCAATGCTTCAGTGTGAAAATATTCCATATGTGCTCATTCAGACTGGTTTTGGTCTAGAATGAACCAATTATCTCCCTTTGCTGGCAAATGCATCAATGAAACAGAGTGATAGGCTTCTGATCCCATAGCCTAGGGATCAAATGGATGCAAGCCAATCAGTGCCATTTAGCCTAAGATCCTGAATGCTCTATATGAAATGGACAACAGAGAGAGCATAATCAGCCTGTCCCAGACTTTATTCTGGATTTGGAGTCAGGTGTGAAGAAGAATTGTTCTGTCTGTTTATAATAAAAAAAGAGCAAAGGAAGAAAACCTATGAATGAATAAAATGTTGGAAAAGAAAATGTCCTGAAGTCAGGTGTTTCATGCTTACCTAATGCATCTTAAGTCACCTAGTTATTTTCTAGGTGACAAGAAAATACAAGCAGATGCTTGTATTGATGCTATAAGCAGATTCATTTGGATAAAGGAAAATTAAAGGTGTTATTATGAGGCAAATCCCCACTGTGTTTACTTTTTAGAATAAAAGATTAAATCCATACACTGCTTAAACTTTAATGAGTTCAGATCTGCTCTAGCCAGGGGTGATTTGTTATCCGAAATCCTTGTGCCATCATATTAATGACTACTTGCACCATGGGGCACTCAGGGTAATCCCCCATCTCTAACAGAGTCAGCTCTGTGGTGATTGCTATGTAATTAATCGGAAACTGCTGCTGGAATGAGGACATTGTAATCTGATGCATAATGAAACATATTAATGGTGTCCTGCATAATTTATGGGATCTAATAATTCTAATGTAGGTATAAGTATAACATGTAAACAGTTTTCTTTCATTAAGTCTATGAACTAATATGCCATGAGAAATTAAGGTCTGGGATCTTTAATTTCACCAGCTGTCACTGAATTGGCCCATTTTAGTAGAAATACAGGAGTAATTGATTTCCTGTAAAACCCTAAAAGCAGCCACCACTATAAGGAATTTTTGCAAACATTCCACAGTATGGCATTTGCATTCCTGGTGTGTTTTATCTGACCGAGCTTTGAAATCCCACTGGGACAAGCACAGCAAAGAGTAACTTCTACCCTAGGAAGCTGACAGTCTATAAAGACAAAAAGGAGCCAGGCAAAAGAGACATAATTTTATTCCTTTTTCTTATAAGTAGTGTTTTAAAGAACTGAGAAATTAAAAACCAGATGCACAGAAGTATTTAAACAGGTATCTTTTGCAGCTGAGTATTTCTATTAAATCCTTCAACTGCTTAGAAATACACATGTATTGAAGCACACGACTGAAATAGAAAATCTATGATGTGGACCACAGGAAAAAAATGAAACAATTTACATGGGCCTCTTTAAATTTCAAAGTCACATTTTATGAACAAAGTAACCATTTGTAATATAAATGGTTTTCAAATTAAGGTTTTAAAACACCAAATTAAGGTATAAATATGTGGAGCCACAAGCAACTAAAAGCAACCTCTTGCCCATTTATTAAAAGAAAGAAGTATTACAAATCAAGATCAAATATGCCAGATTTCCATTTTTTGTTTTTTGGGGTTTTTTTTTTTGTTGTTGTTATGAGCACCTGAATATAGTAACTTATAATTGCTGCTCTGACAGGCTATTATAACTTTAATGGCACTAACAATACTACTGTAATTAGTGACTTTTGTATTCTGTTAACAAATGCCAGAGTGTGCTACCAGTCTTCCAGGTGACTTACCCAGGTTTTAATTAGTGTTTCTCTTTCTTTTCTTCATGGAGACACACACTCACTTAAATGACTCAATGCTTAAATGACTCAACTATGTACAGGTGAAAATATCCACTTGTCAAGTGGGTTTAGAGATGCATGGAAAGGAGGAAACTACTTGCAGCATTTTATTAATGGAACAGATTGCATACGTCTCCAAATAGAAATGGGAGGAATTGTGTGACAGATGGATAAAAACCTTCCCGTTCTTGAAAACCAACAGATGAGACAGACTTCTCTTATAGCACTAGATGGACAGCAAGATGTTGATTAACTAGACCTGAATGAATCTTCTGCCCCTTTGCTCAGAGTGTTCTTAAAACACTTCTGTGTCGAATGATATCTCTGAATCATATTTTACATTACACCAATACGAATATGATGTAATATTTGTATATATTGATGCTTAAATATCAATATAGGCATACCTATCAATATAGGCATAAGAACTGGGTTATCATTGTAAAATCATTACAGTTTAGGTTTTGATTTCCATGATAAATTTTTTCATAATCTATTTTAAGTTGTCCTTAGAAGATACTGGAGTATGTACATTGCGAATGCCTCTTGGTATGTATTCTATTATCTAAATTAGTATGAAGAGATACTTATTGAATTGCGTGGTTCTTGAAACTCCTATCATGACAAAGTAGCCATTTCACAATGCATGAAGAAGTGCACTTGTGGAATAGCAGTATTCATTTAAGCAAATTGTTAGCTATAAATGAATCATGGCAGTTTTCATCCTCCCAAGAGCTATGCAGTACTTCACCTCATGAATGCCTTTGCAAAGTCATAGGATTATCACTCTTCAGTATTATCTTTGTGAGACCAGGTAACTGTCTTGAACACATCAAAAGAATTTCAAAGGAACTGTTTGTATATAGGTTCCAAATGCAAAGGGTGTTTTGGGGTTTTTTTTGGTTTTTCTCACTTTTTAACGTAAGATTTAATGCCAAATATGAAGATCTTTTATTTACTCATGAAAGAGCATATCAAGAATTTTGCCATAAATGAAATGGGAGAAAGTCAGAGGAGCTATTGATGCAATAATGAAGCAATGGCATCACTGAGATCTTGAGTGAAGGAGGACAGCCACATAATACTCAAGTCTTCAGGAGGAATGCAGCAGATGAACCCAAGTATGAGGATTGATCCCTTGGTACGTTCCTAGGAAGTGCAATAGAAGTGATAAAAGCACTGAAACTGTTCACAAGTTCTGCACTGGAAGATGAATTACATACATAATGTCTGTTTTTAGCACAGTCAAGTTAAGGGCTTGACACTGTAAAAATTCCATGGCTTGTAATGCAGAAGTCATTATAGTTCCTCCTGGTCTTAAAATCTCCACATCTGGCATTTATTCCCAAAGAAGTGTTCTTGTGGGATGTGTTTTTCTATTTCTGTAACAGAGAGAAGATGGTGAAAGAAAGTGGTTCATTGCCAACCTGAGGGTTCACAGGATAATTTGCATAATACAAATCAGTAGCATGAAGGCTTTAATGGTTTCACTCTTTAGCTCATAGTAGTAGCACTCCACTTATTATACCTTTTTTTTTTTTTTTTTTTTTTTTTAGGAGCAGGAGGAAATGTAGAGGATTGTTCAGCCTTTGACTTCCCAGAAAATATTAACATGCTTAAAGAAGTTTTAAGGATATGACACTGTTAACACACTGAGCATTGTATGATGTTCCCATGACTCATGAAATATTGCCTTAGCAGTATTTCTGGGCTTTGCAGAATATTTCAAGAAAACATCCATTCCTAGGCTCATGAACTACATCTCAAACTATGTGTTAGGTTGTACCAGAGTGATACAGCATTTGCTGGTAATCAATTATGAAGAAATCCCTGTGACAAAAAAAGTAAACTCAATAGAAAATTTCAGATACATTAACTTGCACTAGTGCAGCAATAGCTCCTCACTGCACTCTAAATTATATGGAGAAGTTTATGACCTCTAGGCTTTTTCCTTCCCTTTTAACTCTGTAATGCTTAATAAAAGTTATACTCAAACTGTTACATTGGGTTAGAAAATAAGAAATTAATTATGAACACCTCATTTAATGCTGGAAGAGTACAATGTCCACAGTTTCTTTAAAGCATCAGTGAGGTAATTTCACCACTGCCAATTGAACATTTATACAGAACTCATCTAAATGTGCTCATTCAATGAATCCCTAGAGTGTTTTTGCTTCATTAACTGTTTACATGGTGACCTCAGTAGAAAGGTTTTACCCTGATGAAGTGTCTGCTTCACATACTGCCGTAGGCAACAGCAGAATAGTTCTCTGTGATTTTTCAAGATGTATTCAAAATTCAGAAGTATCACATCAGCTTGCCAAGTATTACCACATTAGGCATCATATCACCTCTTTTTGCCTTTGCCTCTCAACAACTTCTGTAAATCTATAGCAGATGCTAACATGTGCTGTTTCTGGTACCCTCCATATTTTCATCAGCCACTCAGATATTTTCATTGATGTTTCATGGTCATATTTCAAGTAACCCTAGACCCAGACTCCACATTTGGGTGGCTCGACTACTTCACTCTCTTTTAATAGTGCCATTATTTGCCTCATGAATCAGATGTCAAGGAAACCCAAGATATTTAAATTTTATGACATTGTCTTCCTAAGTAACAACCTGCTAGCAAAGCACACAGTGAAGAACAATTTACCTTACATGAACTGCACTTTTTTCACAGAAATAACTCCCAGAAGACCACTGACTGTCCAGATTATTATTACCTTGGCTATCCTACTATGGAGTTTTTCTGGGCAAATAACACTTAGTCATCTTCTGTTCATATACACAATAGGGATAAATACATGGCATGTTTAAATTACATTATATGAGAGAGTATTAGATAGATGCATTCTGGTTATCTTGTAACTCACAGAAATTAAAAAGTCCTTCATAATATTGCAATGGTTTTATTTTGCAGACAAAAAGCTAAAGTAACTTTCTGCTGATGAGATAAAACGTGGATGCTTTAATTGTCTTGGCACACAATAATAGCATAATAATTGTACACATGTGGTTGGCAAATGCTCTTTTTTGACCTTTTCCTTTCATCTTCCATTTACTAACTACTAAAAGGAAAAGTGAACTTTCTTACATATAGATTATATATAAGATTATAAAAGAATGTCTAATTCCCAGAGGGTCTATAGTTAAGAAAACCTAGATTGTACTGATTATCAGAAGGGAAATCTTTCTTTTTTCAGACTCTGTTAAATATACATAATTATCTGATGAAGCAACTGAAGACCTTCACTCAGATCTGTATTTCATTTTATGTTGGTCACTGCATACTTCAAATTTTGTCTATTTTCCCTTATGTACTCCTTCAAGAAGCAAAGAAGTTATAGATTGTAAAAAGAGAAGAAGACCTAGTTTAGTCCTCTGTAAGTCTAACATTTTTACCCAGGGGACAGTTACTAGTAATGTATATTAGTATGTTTCTCCTATTAAAAGTTTTAAGGGACTTTGCTACTTTTTAAAATGCAATTTCGATTTTAAGCAGTAGGAAGATGTGCAGTTTAAAGCACTAAGATTATGCAGTCTCCTCCACAGGTATACAGTCCTGGGCCAGATATCATTTTGGCAAGCCTGTGGGGAGTCCACAGGATCTTCAATGCATGAACTGAACAAAAAAAAAAGCAAACCAAAAAAACCCAAAAAAACCCCACCAAAAACAAACAACCACAAAACACCAAAACAAAACCAAATCTAGTTTTTTATATCTTGTCTTGTAAGCAAGCCTGCACTCACTCTTAAAGACTGTATATCTGTGGAAATCTGCAGCTCTGACAACTCTTAACACAACAGCACACTGAAGTAGTTCCAGCACGGTGATTTCTTGCAGCTACAGAAAAAAAGTTTCACAGTCTAGGAGGACAGAGCAAAGATATGAAGGCATATCGGATGAGATGTTTTGGTGGTAGAACCTGAGGAACCAGCCATAAAATAAAAAGACAATGTAATTTATTTTAACAGTATCCTCCTCTGTGGGTCTGATTCTGTTTGCCCCTGCCTCTTTTTCTTTTTATTTTAAGCAAATTATTGAGTGAAGGAATCCACAGTCCAGACATTTGCTTTAAAAATCAGTAATATTGAAAAAAGACCGACACTTTTATTTATGGAAAGTTATACTTTCAAAAGATGGTTATTCTCCATTTTTTATTTTGACATTTAGACAGAATCACACTGAGTCTCTTAGGAACCTTCAGCTTTTTATGGTTGAAGTTTTAAACGATGTTCTTTTTTCACCTACCTTTGACATAAATAGGACCTTATCTTTTCCTGGGTCTGCTACTGACAGCATAACAGTATAAGCCTGTGTGCTTTCAAGTTCTATGAAACCACTATGAAAATGATCTTGCAACTCCTAAAAATATCTAGTTTGACACAAAATTGCTTATTATTTTTTATGTTCATGTGATGTGATAGCATTCATTCCATCTACTTAAAGTAAGCAGATGCAGATTCTTCGTTAAAAAGACCTAAAAGAACAAAAAATTAGGAAAATAAAATCCTCTTGTTTTTAGGAAAAAAATATATGGAAATAGGCTCAGCTAATCGAAATGTATTTCCTTCTTCCTGGAAGGCAGAAAATAAGGTTTTTCTTTCCACTTTTAAATGAAAAGGAAAGAAAAGAAGAGAAAAGAAGAGAAAAGAAGAGAAAAGAAGAGAAAAGAAGAGAAAAGAAGAGAAAAGAAAAAGAAAAGAAAAGAAAAGAAAAGAAAAGAAAAGAAAAGAAAAGAAAAGAAAAGAAAAGAAAAGAAAAGAAAAGAAAAGAAAAGAAAAGAAAAGAAAAGAAAAGAAAAGAAAAGAAAAGAAAAGAAAAGAAAAGAAAAGAAAAGAAAAGGCCTTCCTCAGATACATCAAACTGAAGCATTTTTTCAAATTTTATTCCTTTTTTTTCAAGTTTTATTTCTTTTTTTTCCAGAAGTCTAAAGTATTTCATAAATTCATTGATTGCAAATGCTAGCAAGTGTAATTTCTGGGGGCTTTTTGCTTGGTTGGTTGGCATGGTGGTTTTTTTGGTTTTGTTTGTTTTGAGTTTGGGGGCTTTTTGTTTGCTTGTTTGCTTGCTTGTTTGTTTGTTTCAAAAAGGAAAAAAAACCTCAGTTTGAAGGAGTATGCTGCCAAGCTTCTGAGACTGCATCACGTTGGTCACAGTTATTCTATTACAGATGGCATTTTCCATCTATCCTTTGACAGAGTGCAAATGAAGTATGTATCGTTTAGGTCTGCCACATAGAGGAAGACAGAAAACAAACTTTGCTTTTACTTTCCTTGAACTGTAAAGAGGTCTATCTTTATTGGAAGGGATAAGGATAAGGATGAGGATGAGGATAAGAAGGAGAAGGAGAAGGAGAAGGAGAAGGAGAAGGAGAAGGAGAAGGAGAAGGAGAAGGAGAAGGAGAAGGAGAAGGAGAAGGAGAAGGAGAAGGAGAAGGAGAAGGAGAAGGAGAAGGAGAAGGAGAAGGAGAAGGAGAAGGAGAAGGAGAAGGAGAAGGAGAAGGAGAAGGAGAAGGAGAAGGAGAAGGAGAAGGAGAAGGAGAAGGAGAAGGAGAAGGAGAAGGAGAAGGAGAAGGAAGAGGGGGGGGGGAAGGGAGGAAGGGAAGGAAGAGAGCAGAATCATAGCCAAGGAAATAGTCAACATGTGTATATATGGCTATTTTCTGATTTGATAAACATCCTCGAATCAGGTTAGAATATTTCTGTTCCTTTAAATGTTGTGTTCTCATTTCTATAATTTTAAAGTCATATAATATTTAATATTTGAGCTTTTAGTCTCACCCTATTCACATATAAATAGAACAAAAATATAATAATGAAAAAGGTCAATATCACTCTTTCCATGCTAATAATACTTTATGCTGTGTGGGAATGGGACCTCTAGAAACAGCAGGTTCATATGGAAACAGAGAACCCCTAAATGAAATTGCATTACATGTAGCAGAGAAGTTCAAGAAAATACTTTTTCTTGCTGTATTTAATTCTTTGGCTTTCAAATGTTTTTATATTGTCTTACATGATTTGAAAATATTTTTTCAATTCTTTGTTGGCATCTGTCTGTCTCTTTTAGAAGATTAATGTTATGTTTACACTTATACTCCTCATAGGTTCCTTGTCCTAATTACTGACCACCCCTGTTCAGCATCTTTTCATGTGGGTTTGACTGATGTGACAGCTACCCAAAATTTTGCTTATGTGAGTCTTGTTAATTCCTCTTGATCCTTTAACCACCCCACCCTGAATGATCAGAACAATGTTTCTTGTTAAGGAAAATTCATCTGCCTGTTGGCATGACATCTGTTTATGTGTGGGGACTGAAGGAATAAGCATAACATGAACCACAAGCAACCTCCTCATGGGAGGTAAGACCTGGCTGTCACCCACACAGACTAAAAATCATCTTTGAGCTTGTAGTGAGGTGAAGACTTGTATTAGTGAAACAGAATAGTGTGGAGTGGAAGTTTTATTCCTCCTTTTATTCAGCATCTCAAGAGTTATCACATTCTACAGTAGCATAGGACACTTGGTTCAATTCATTCTTGCTTTCCAAATTGTATCAACACAAGACTGGAGGGGACATGTGTCACCAAGTCTCACTCCTTTTATTGCAGGCGTGTGAACCATTTTTATTAGTCCTTTCATAAACATGTGAATCATTATTGTCCGTATTTAGGAGCATTCAAAGACCCATCCTGTCTAGCTTCATATGCACTCTTGACTTTTATGTAATTCATGTCCATAAGAAAAACAAGTTTATGCTGGTATATTTTCTTTACTCTAGGGAGCATGCATGTCTTAAGATTTCTCAGTGACTCAGTCTTAAATTTGCTTAGGTTGCCAATAATTTATTGTGCTGCACAGAAGTTCTGACAGGTACAAAATCACACTTTTAAACTTTTGCCACGTTAGCATTGCAAAGGCAATTAGGAAGAACTAATAAGAAGGACTGTAGTAAGTAGGGTGAAAATGAAAATTGCAAAGCTTTACATGTTGCAAAAATTATGGCATCAAAAATTGTACTAACTTTGTTTCCTGAAGAAATTAAAATATTAATATCTAACCATCTAAAACCAAACTTCAGTCACACTTTCTGATAGATATTTGATATTCTTGTCAGTGTGTGTATTCATTGGGGATATAACACTGATTAATTACAATTACAATAAGTAATTGTAAATGTCTGCTGGATTTTTCCATTCTTCCCATGCACATAAACACAACAAAAAAAAAATATTAACATAATCAAGTCATCAAAATCATGGCTTTTGAAATTATTTTTAAATTATTATAATTTCTTTTAGTTCATTATAAAATCAGGAATGCCTTATTATAGTAACCTTGTTTTCCTATTTCAGCTTGTTCCTCTACCCTGCCACTGCAAAACAATGTTAAAAGCACTTCCCTGTTTCCTTTGAGACAAGAATTATGTTTCATCCTAGATTTGTGTCGTAACAGATACACACCTCCATGATGCTAGTTTTGACCATTACCCTCTACAGTGATATAACAATGCAAATAGCAATGATAAAAAACCTATTTTTCAATGTTTCTTATAAGCAATGGATAAGTAAGGAGTATAAGAAAGATTGTACTTAAAATTTTATACTGATAATAATTGTCTTCACTTCTATTTTTTTTCTCCTTTGTATTTTTTCCTCCTGAGGAAGAGTCCTGAGAACAGCACAGTTGTTACACAGTTTCTTTGACTGGAGAAAAAAAAATGCAAAAGTGGAAGGTCTCCATCTCATCTTCCGAAGACACAAATATTCCGATTGTCTCCTGCTCCTCATTCATCTATAACTAACCAGTGAGGTGCCAAGATACATTCCCACATTCTTTCTTGTGGATGAAACCTGTGAAGAACAGCTGTTTCCCTCCACCCAAAACCTATGCCTTGGATGTTTTCACAGAGCTCAGTTGTTTCCTCTCCACTGCTCATTTGCTGTATGAAGCTGATGAGAGTTACTCAGTCTGAAGCATCCATAGCATCCTCACAGTGAGAAAATGGACTCAAGTTTATCCCAGCTTCCTTGACAGCTGTCTGAATATAGCATTAAGAAGAGAAGTTTTATTTATACAACCAGAACCTGATATTTGCTGTATCATTTTTATAATTAATCTACAACATTCTTTTTGAGCAGACAAGTCTATCTGCACATTTTAAAATCATTGCTTGTCTGCCCTTTTACAGTCTGTGTTGAGACTGTATCTCCCAGATGCTTATTTAGGATTTTGTAAATCATGATTATGTACTTCTGTAGGGGGTTTAGTATGGAACAGACAGGGTCCTTGCTCAAAGGAATGTGTTTCCATCCATTCTTTGCAGGAACAATGATCTTCATGCTGCAGATCAGAAGTATAGGAAGAGGTCCCAGCACATTTATTCCTGAAAACATAAGAATGACAATGATGTGATGGTCATCATGAAGTGTTAGAAATTATAAAACTAAGAAGTTAGAGGTGTTTTGGAAGTTTAGAACTCCTTATGGCCAAAGCAATCAAGTAGTCACTTCCAGAAAGCAAATTTTTAAAAACACTACATGTTCTACCACAAACACTTGTAGGGCCTGCTGTCACCCCCATTAGCAGTAAAACAGGTGGGGTTTTCATTTGTATTCTCCAAAACTTTACACAGGTCTGTTTCTGCTTTCCCTAAAGGCTATTTTTCTGACCTGACATAGTCCTGCTCTGCTGCATCTACTTAACACTTTTGGTTTGAAGGGCTAGAACTGGCCATACTGAGAGGGAAGCATTTTAAGAAAGAGATCTGTCCAAGGACAAGAAGTGCACCTGTGAAATATCTGATTGCAAAACCATTTTCCTGCACGTCCCTCAACAAGCTGTTTACACAGCTTCCTATAGTTACCTCCTGTTTTGTTGATACCTACATGTTTATAACAAACCCAATATGAACTACGGGCTCAATTGTGGTTAATAAATACATAAAATAAAATTTTAAAAAAAGAGTTTAGTAATGTTCAAGAAATATTCAGACACTTTCCTCTGGCCTGTAATAATAAATTGCTAAGAAAAGTGAGAAATTGGGATATATTAAAACGAACAAAAAAAACAAAACAAAATTTTAAAAAGGGAGCAGCATAGAGTAAAAGAAACAAAGAAACAAAAACTACACAACAGAACGAAAGCTACCCCATATTTTCAAAATTCTTTATCCACAGCTAGGTGAGAAGAGTGATTTTAGTCATGAGGAGTCATACATTGACAAGGTAAAAGTAACATGAAATTACCCAAATTGTTTTTCTCATTGAAATGCAGAGAAGTATAGGTTGCCTAAATCCTTTATCCTTCTTTTTCATATACTTATTTTAGACAAGAAGAAAAATGCCAGATAGAGATTTGGGGACATAATCCGTAAGTTCTGATATTCTATCTTTTCAGTAGATCTGCCAGAAGTACCTGCAGCCTGTCCCTTTCAGAAACCTTTTCCAACAGTATTTGATAATGATATTATTTAACATGGCATTCCTGAGTGTATTGATCAACTCTCATAGGAGTGATGATCCTTTGTAGATGCGTATGAACATGATGGATCCTGACCAACCTACACTCTGTGGCCTGATTCAGCATCTTTTTTCATGTTGAGCAGTGCCTTACAGACAAGAAGGGGGTTGTGAAGGAACAAAAAAAAAAGTTCAAAATTTTTATATCTTAAATATCATCACGTGTTGGGAGAGACAACCCCAAATTTTTCCATTTCAGGTAGACCAAAATGACAGTTAGTGTTTAGATGTACTAGGATAGGAAGCTGCCCTTTTGTCCTATGCTTGCACAGTGTCTTTCTCTGTTCTAAAAGCTGTTCTGGCTTTCAGCAGTGAGGTAAGGCAGAGATAATGAGAGGTAATGCAGTTTCTATTCACGCTGAAATACATCATCTACTTGTCCACCCAGTTCACCTAATCAAATTTAAGTGATAAACCATATTACTACACCCTCTTAAACAGTTGCTTCTTCTGAGTAATTTTTTCTCTTGCTAAACTCCATTGTGTTCAATGGTTTTCAACAGAGGTAAATCTGGTGCTGATGGTCTAATCCATGCCTTGGACAAGCAGGTAGCATTAGGGAACTGAATTACCTCTCTTTTCCTCAGTTTGCACACTGCTCAATAACCTGCACATTTAATTCTATCCTGTGTATGTTGTTTTCTGAACAGGGACACAATTGGATATAGATTTGACATCTCTGTGACAGTGAGTCTATGGCAGCACTGAAAAGGGGGAAGGAGCAGGGTCACAGAGAGGACAGAAGGAAAAAATAGCTGTCTGAATCATATATCATTAAAGTGATGCTCATTGAATTACCTCTCTCAGGGGCTGTCAAAACATGTGGTGCCCTTGCTACATGATGTGAATTAAATGCCTTCTGGCCCCTGAAATATTTTCAAGGCCAAATGCGTACTTTCACAGTTTCCCTCTACTAACTACTAAGAAACACTTGAAACATGCTGATTGACTCCTATGATTAGCAAAAACAACTCAGAAATACAGCAATGTGTGATAACTGACTTTCAAGGGAAAGAAAGGCCATGCTCCCACTTGCAGGCCTTTGGTGATAGTCTCTGATAACCCTATCCACTGAGAAATTGGTCAGCATTACTTAAAGTTACCCCTGGGATAGAAACAGTAAGTAGAATCTTGTCACTGAATCCCTTCAGTAATTATAGTCTTACTTTGTTCCCAGTGAGTGGGGAAAGGGTGGGAGATGCCATGTGGATGTCAGATGCTCCACCTGCTTGAGGATGCAGACCTCTGTCTTTGAGGTGTGCAGACAGCCCATTAACACCTCCATGAGTTCTCCCTCCCTGATAGCAGCTCAGACCATTGAGGTCCCAGAGGATTTTATGTCTCCCCTTTTCTCCAAATGAAGTTTTAAGTTTTGGCTAATCCTTTTCCAGCCAGGATCTTAGCTTGTGTTCACTGTTGCTATTATGCAGTGAAATTGCTCCATCAGAGACAAGGACTGCAAGTAGAAAAACTTGATAACTACCTGAAAGATTTTTATAATTTCAGAGTTTGTCAGCTGTGCCCTTCACAAAGCACACTGAATCTCAGCTGCTCTCTGCAGCCTCAGGGATTGTACAGAAATTGTTATCTGTGGGACAGGGATAAATATAGTCAATACAAGAAGAGGTGAAATTGTACGTATAGTGATGTGATGTCAAAGAATATGACTTTACGGGGAAAAATTGTACCATTATTCATCTAAGACATGTGAAGATATTTAGGGGGAGGGATATGACTTTGCTGTCAAATTTAGGTATTAAAATTTTGTAACAATGTCCCTTCCAAATCATTACATTTAACACGTTTAAGGTAATAAGAAATTAGTTCTTACAGTTCTTAATTTCAGGCTTTTTTTTTTTTTTTTTTTAGGCCTTTAGGGTACATTTGGATTATGCATCTAAGTTTTTTTCTGAGAAGATATTAACTAGAGTTTTATTTCATCTACTTTTCTCTCTGCTTTTTAGTAAAAACTATAGAGGACAGCTACAATTTCTTTTTCTTTAAAACATATTTTTAATATGGAGATAATCTGAGTCATCTGAGACAACACAGCAGAGTAGTGTCATGGAGAGATATAGAGTACAAACCTATCTGGTCCTAGTGCTGTTCTCTATCTAAACCATCTAAACCCCATCATGAATATACCCTGTATGTCCCAGGCATACTTTTCCAAGTACCACAGGCCTGCAGAAGACCACTGAATTTTTTTAGTTGGTTTTGGTTTACTTTTTTTTTTTTGAGGGTTTTGTGGGGTTTGGGGGGTTTTGTTTGCTTGTTTGTTTTTTTATTTACTGGGTTTTTTTGGGGTTATTTTTGTTTTGTTTTGGTTGGTTTTTTTGTATTCTTTTGCTTTTTTTTTTCATTTGGCTTAAAGGAATACATGACAGGAGGGACAATAGTGGCATCTTTTGTATTGTCTGCGTCCTGAAAAAGTCATGTCCAGGAAATGAAGGAGAAATAAGGTCAGAGAACACTTAAGTGGTCATGAGGAAAAACTTTCCTGTATACCACACTGTCAACGCAAAGTGGTATATGCATTTCATATTGAGACACCTCCTACAGAGAAAAGTTATTTTCTTATCTTTTCAGAATGTCCCTCCAGTGGCTGACAGAATCCCTAGCACAGAATGTTTCTTTTTCTGTTACAGTACTCTCTTATTTAGCAATTACTATGATGAATGAGATCAAATTCAGTATTGCAAAGCAACACCTTTAAACAGCCTTATTATTCATAAACAGTTGTTTATATTTTTATGGCCAAGCAGATACTATGTGTGTAATCTCTATGTATTCCTATTTTGATAATAGTTTTATAGCAATCTTTTAGTGGAAAAGATGTGTTTTATTCATGAAGATGCTGAGACTAAAGTATGTTTTAGGTGAATTTGTTACTGTGTATATTTGAAAAACACTGGATAGTGAGAAAAGAGTGACCTGCTCATGCTAGGAACCCAGTGACTGTGTCTCAGCAGTTTTACAGGAGCAGTCCCTGGAGCACTCATACCCTTACCTTTGCATCAACTTACTGCTTCCATATAAGCCTGTAGAGTGGTCTTGTGAGGATCAATGGGGAACTTATTGGTATCCAGAAATCAGCAGAGCCAGGCTATGATGCCCACAGTCTGGATAGGTAGAAACCATGAGACTCAGTCCACATCCTTGTCCTAGGTCTTAGACAAAGTCAGTAGCAAACCAGGAAGAGTCCAGATTTTGTGGATCATCTCATGGCATGCAAACCAAAAATATATTACTCAGCGTTTTAATGTTGCTTCACCTGCATTCCTTGGTGACAGAGAGCAGATTTTTGAGTATTGGCCTCCTACATCAGGGTGAATTTATTTGGGAGCAAAATATCTCACACAGACCCTATGAGGAGAGGCTGAGGGAGCTGGGGCTGTTCAGCCTAAAGAAGAGGAGGCTCAGGGGAGACCTCATCACTCTCTACAACTCCCTGAAAGGAGGTTGGAGCCAGAAGGGGGTTGGTCTCTTTTGCCAGATGACTTTCAACAAGACAAGAGGGCATGGTCTTAAGTTGTGCCAGGGGAAGTTTAGGTTAGATATTAGAAAGAATTTCTTTATGGAGAGGGTGATCAAGCATTGGAATGGGCTGCCCAGGGAAGTAGTGGATTCTCCATCCCTGGAGATATTTAAAAAGAGACTGGATGTGGCACTCAGTGCCATGGTCTAGCAACCGCAACGGTGGTTCAAGGGTTGGACTCGATGATCTCTGAGGTCCCTTCCGACCCAGCAAGTTCTATGATTCTATGATTCTATTTTCATCCTGGAAACCTGCAGAATCTTCTTAATTTGATACCTTAACTTATTTGCCTTTACACTGTGATCAAATAGATAGAGCGTTTGACTTTTTTAACTTCTGTAAGCCTTCATTATATATCAGTAGCTTCAAGGCGCTGAGCACTTCTGTGAAATGCTTGGCATCCTGAGATTTCAATGCTTGCCAATTAAAAGTGTCCAGTTCAGATTGTGACTGATCAGAGCAATTTTGTTGAAAGGGAAAATAAATCTTGTCCTGCTAGTAGCATGTTCAACTAGAATAAAGCCAACATCAAAGGACCAGAAGAAACTCAAGGTGTAGTACATTTGATTTGTATAAAAGACAAATATGCCTTTTTATTAGCTTGAAGGTTAATGTGCTCATTAGATTTTAGCAGTTCATTATGCAATTGAGCCCACGTCAACAGTGTGATATATATCAATCCACAGGAATAATTCAGGGATAAAACGGAAGTAAAAATAAGAAAATAACTGTTGATCATGAACAGTTAAAAAGAAAAATTAGACATAAAGTTCATTTCTGTGGAGAGGGTGGGCCCATTTCATTAAGGACAGAAGATTAATTCTGTTCAGATACAAGCATAATAGAAAGGCACATTAGCTTAAGAGTCACAGAGATGCAGATTTGGGCTGACAATGTTTATGATGACCATAGCTTTCTTTTTTTTCCCACTTTACCCTAATGTAATTGCTTTTGACTGGGCAAATCATGTTGTTCTAGCTGTAATGTCATAGTAATTTATGGTTCCATAAGGCACTTGACTAAATTTTTTTGGTTTTGTATGCTCTACATTTCAGTTTCATGCTACCCAAGGAAATTACATACCTAAAGCAGTGTTACTTTTTATTAAAAATGGAATAGTATCATCTCTTTTCTTCACCTTGTTTCTTGATTACAATCAAGATGTCTTTTAGATTTTATTACAGAATCACTTTGCTTCCTCAATTAGAGCCTTAAGGTTAATTTCCGCTTACACTTTGCACTAAATGTCAAGCTTAATGCAGGTTTTACGTGAATACAGAGGACAACCTATACCTAAGGGGCAGATGTGGCTCTGTGGCAAGCTTTGTACACACTGCCAAGTAAAATTTTCTTCCTGAAATGGAAGAAATTACACAGACTGCATGAAGTCCATTGGGGGATTCAAAGCAAAGTCAATGAAGTGTGCTCAGATGCTATGAGAGTAGTGGAAGATCTTACTATAAAACCTATACTTTATATAAGCCATATATATATAGATGAGGACTGCTTGGGCAGTAGGAATTCACTCACTGTTTAGAGAGTAATATTTTTTTGTGAAGCCTCCCTTTTCTCATGGCCTTGCTTTGTGCAAGACAGTGGAGTATCCTGCGGAAAACTCTTGGAGAATCACATGATGTTAAAGGGTTCTATTGTTAAAAAAGGTTTGGATCTATTTTTTTATCCTACTTACTATCTTTCAAAAGTTTGATCATTTCTTGACATTAAGATACTTTAAAAGGCTCAAAGGTCTAAAGAGGAAAAAAAACTTTCTCTCTCTCTCTCTCTCTCTTTCTTTCTCTCTTTCTTTCTTTCTCTTTCTCTCTTTTTCTTTCTCTCTTTCTTTCTCTCTCTCAAACATTTAAATATGTAAAGAGGAAAAAAACTTTCTCTCTCTTTCTTTCTCTCTTTCTTTCTTTCATTTTTCTTTCTCTTTCTCTTTCTTTCATTCTTTTTTCTCTCTTTCTCTTTCTTTCTCTTTTTCTCCCTTTCTTTCCCTCTCTCCCTCTTTCTCTCTTTCTCCCTCTCTCCCTCTCTCTCTCTCCTTCTCTTCCTTTTCAGAATAGAGAAAAATTATTCAAGGCCTCAAATTTTAACAATTTTCATGCAAGGTTTCTAGCGATCTTATGGGGGAAAAAAGGAAGCAATAAATATTACATTCATACTGCACATTTTTAATATTTTCACTCTCTTCCAGGGAATTATTTATATAGAAGCTTTCTTGATGTCTGTGAGAGGAAAGCAATTTTACTGTTTTAGAAAGCACATGAGAAGCTAATATGCAAGACAGTTACTGACGGAGTGAAGTGTTAGCACATGAGATTAACACATTAAAAAAAATCATTACAGACCCTTTAAACTAATAATACATGTCTTCATTCATATCCCTTTGTTAACTACTGTTTCTGTAAGGAAAAAGAGCACATGAGGCACACACACACACATATACAACTATACATATATGTATCTACATAGAGTTATAAAATAATCATTTTTGTGGGTAACCAAATAGGAAGCCAGCAGAGATATTCAGATTTAACTGACAAGAAGTAGCTGTAAAACTTCAGTTCATACATATACCTAAGGGGCAACATTTTAGAAAAGAACTAACAAGATATTTTATTAATATTAATAAAGTTTTATTTCCAAACGGAAAATATGATCAAGTGCTATGCTTCCAAGCCTTCTCTTTTCTTTTTTTTTTTCTTTTTTTTTTTTTTAAAGTTGGAAAAAAACATTTTTCATATACTTCTGTTAAACTGCATGAGAAAAAAAAAAAGATGGTGAGTAATAAGGTTAACAAAACCACACTCCTCAGGTGATGTGTGGTGAACAAGGCTCAGTGCCAGATATTTTTAGACAAATCAGTTCAGTCCTGTACCATAAAATTTGCTTTTACAAGGATATCTGCAAGATTAAATCCTAGAATCTTTGTTTGCATCTATCCTGAGTGCTTCTATACAGATTTGTGAAATGAGAATATATCTTTTAATTTTACATAAATCTTGGCTCCGTAGGTGATGATGCACTGGATTATATATTCTCTGAAGTCAAGTGGTCAAGATCTGTTTCATAGTGAAGTAGCACCTTACTCAAGGGCTATCTTTCAAGTTCTCAGGGCAAGAACCAAATTTTAGACTTTTTATTATGTCATACAAATGTAGAGGTTTTCTTGCTTGGATTTGTCTTTAATAGGTAAAGAAACAAGCAGTGGCTGAATGCATGATCTCACTACAAATGTGCTATTCTTCATCATTTTGGATGCTACCTGAGGCACCACTGGATGATCTGATGAAAACTAAATTGCAAATTTACTTCAGACTTTGTCTGCATAAGAAAAATACCTGCTTGTTCCTTTCTTCTTTCTCTCTAACTGCAAGTCAGGAAGAAAGACTCTGAAACCTTTAAAGTGGTTATTAACTGAAAAGTAGAAAAGAAATCATTGTTTGGGGTCGGTTGAAACATTTAAAATATTCTATATTATTAAAATTTTATTTTACAGTCCACTTATATGTCAATTTCTGAAAAAAAAATGAAGTACATAAAGTTCAGAACCCAGAAATACACGAATGTTCACACTAGAAAATATGTGGAAAACAAACTAAAACATCTTTGCTTTTAATTATCTTCAATTACACTTCCTGCAAGAAAACACACAAAAAATTGGTTGGTTGGTTGTTTTTTCTAGGAATCTCATAGTCAGATCTCATTTGTTAGTCTCCCATTCTCTTCTTTACTGATTTGAGTACCTTAAATCATTAGCTAAGTAAATATTTTCCCTGCATCAAGAAATTGAAATGACTGTGCTGCTGATTAGCACATGAACTCTGAAATAGAGAAGTGATATTGGTAAATTTGGTAACAAAGCTTTAAAATAAGGTTGGTCAAGATGGCCTGTTCAACCATTCAGCAAATTTGTAAAAGATACCTTGGAAGGACATTAGTATAGCTATTACCAAAAAGCAAAGGGAGACTATCTGAATATGCACAGAGATATTGAACACAAAGTGCATTTAACATGAGACCACAGATTTTGGGATTGGAGAGCTCAGCAGATCATACTCCCTTACAGTAGGAAAGGTAGATGCCATCAGAAAACTAGGACTATGGTTTTCAAACCTGGGATCTTGCTTGTTGATATTCTTTGCCTCATACAGGCACATTTGCCTGCTTCTCCTGAGGTGTAGAGACCGAAGCTACATCAAATATTTCAGTTCAGTACTCTAGCAGCGTACAGTAGATCAGAGTAATTAATTATGCTACATATGTCATTTCTATTTAAATGTAAAAATATCATATGCTAGTTTCACAGTATCAAGAAATTTTATTAGCCTCAATAATTCTCAGATCCATCTTAGCAGAGATAATGCCCCACAATCTGTTCTCTGATCTTCAGTTGCGTGGTACAGAATTACCACCTGCATATAGAAATTCATGTCTAATATCCTTTAACAGAATTTTTTTTACTCTAGTTTTTCAGGTTCATTCTCACCACATGATATTTCACTCTGGCATGGCATTTCTCAATGCAAGGAACCCCAAAGCCCTTCATAAACAGCATTTCTTAGAACCACACAGAACATTCCTATAAACTGAAGCATGGTGTGACTACTCATAGCGATGCTTTAGCAAACACACTACCACAATTTACTGCAGACTACCGTGTACATAGAGAGAAACACAAAAAGAACCCCATATTTTCATATACTTCAGTTGGTACAGGTGAACAAACAGAAGTGCCTGGACTTTCAGAGATGACAGCTAGAACCCATAAACATCATGCCATAGCCAAAGTGTTACATGTGCTTTAAACAGAAATCTTCCTCATTAGCATGACATATAGTGAGGTTGGTTGTATGATGCAAAAACAGGAATGGAGCTCAGGAAATCTTCAGGTGACATCTATCTCTGACTAAGGTTTATTCACAGGAAATCTCTGAGGTCTTATTTCCTTTTATCTTGTTTTAATTCGTTTGACATTATTTATTGTATAAACCTTGGAGCAGAGAGCTCAGTTAACAGGATTGTGAAATGTTGAATTTTCTGTTGTTCTTTTGAACGAATGGTGGGTTGTTATTGTGAGGAAAAGATTTAAGTGAAAAAATTTTTGCCACAGGAAGAAATGCAGGAAAAACAGGAAGTAGTCAGTATCTGGTAAAAAAATGTTTTAAAAAACTTTTCCTCTTATCTCATTCAAGCCTCAGAAGAAATAGAGAAGAATGTGAATATGATGGAGTCTGTGAAATGGACTGATACAGTATTCATGTGCAGATGGAGCAGACATGAGAAGATGTTACTGATCCATCAAGAGTCATCTCTGGATGGAACAATCACAGACTGTTAATGGCAAAGAGACACATCTAATAGTAATGGGATGAAACAGAGGAAAACTCCTTTGTTTAAAAAAAAAAATCACTTAGATAAAAATCCTGCTAGCTGGATAGGTCTCACAAGAGGAGCAAAAGAACATTATTTTTTGTGTCTTCAAATGGATGCAGTCCCAGAGTAGGCTGAATATGTCACAGTCCAAGAACATTTCTACTTGGCTGTGTTCTATTATTTCTGTCATCAGTGATCCATAGTTCACCCTTACTAAATATTAATGGAGAGCTCTTTAAAAAGGTCTTGAACATAGTAAAAGAGCTGCATTTTTTGACTTAAATAATTGAGTTATGGAAATTCTAGTTGCATGCTCATTCCAGGGGATGAATGCAAACAGCTCCTTACTGCAGCAGGTTTCTTGTGTTGGCATTTATCCACTTAGTATGTCAGCATCAGTTTTGGAATATTGAGAATTAGAATAACAACAGAGATTCACAAAAAAATGTTAAGACTTCTTTCCACTGTATGCTTTGTAACATATATGACTCCAAGTATGAAAATTACATATTTCATTATAACTGGACATTTTACATGGATCACATGATTCAAACAGAGACCTCTTTGGTGTAATTTGACAGATAACAGCCTTTTTTTCTTCTTCTCTTGTTAAGAATTTCATTTTGCTGGGGGGTTTTTTTGTGGGTTTTTTTGTTTGGTTGGTTGGTTGGTTTTGGTTTTTTGTGTGTGTGGTTTGTGGGTTTTGTGTGTGGTTTTTTTTTTTGTTTTTTGTTTTTTGTTTTTTTTTTTGCTGGGGATGTGATCCATGGAGCGCTTTGGAGAGTCTTTGGGCTGTAAGGAGCCAGAGGATTGGAAATGTCATTATTCTGAAAAGAGGAATCCAATGTTTATAGCCACCATGAGATCTAGATTGCTTTCCTAGAGGTAGCAATGTGCACATTACTTTGTGAAGGGGAAGGTATTTCTTCATAGAAACCGTATTTAATTTCTGTCAGCTACTCAAATAAAGAAGATTTTCCTGAATTGCCTATGAAACCGTAACACTTCAGATATTCACAGATTACCAGGTACCAATTGAACACTGCTCCCTTTATGTGATTATTAGTTTGAATTAGACAAAACAGTGACTAAATACAGAAAGTCTGAAATGCTGAGCAGGTATAAAAGTAGGAAAAACCAGAGTGTAAAGATCTTGGAATGAAGTCAGACTTCTTTTTCTAAGGGTCACATCCCTTTCTTTTCTCTTTGAAGAATAGCCACCAAAATGCCAAAATGTGTCCTATTTTAATCAATAATTCTGTAGCCAGTGCCAGCAGCTGTGTCTCTGTAAGGGGGATTTCTAAATCACAGCTGTCGCTTATTCAAACATGCCCTAAACATCAAGATACAACTCTTCTTTAGTATTCTGTCATCTTTTCTTCTAAAACTGGTCTGCTGTCCAAAATAAAGTGCTGGATGCACTGGACCACAAAGGCTGAACAGGGGGGATCTTGAGTCTGATGCTGGCTTGAAACAGTCAAACTGTTTTCTTTGGCTAGTTTCAAATTTAAATATGAAGCCTTCAAAAATAATTTTAAATTATGAAAAAAAGAAGCTCATAAAAGCTGAGTAGAAGTGTCCACATTCACTGCTTTTGTTTTATGCATCAAAATTCCACCTGCATTCTACACTAGACACTGGCATTCAGATTGGTTTTGATTCTTAGTCCATGACGGAAATTCTATGACAAATCCTCCCATAAGCTTGGTCATAAATCCAGTTACTAAGATTTATATATTATAGAGTAACTTGTGGAAATACAGTTATGTACTTAATAGCCAGTTCACACATTTACAAGTCTTGTACTAATATTATGTACATTTTTGTTCAGATATTGCTTGAAAAAGAAAAGGTTTTGCCCACTGAGTTTATTAACCAGTTAGTTGACTAGTATCCTCTCCCCCTCTTTATTATATATTTGGTCAAACACTATCTAGAAATACAGAGTGTAATATTCCTCTGAAGCCATGTCAGAAATAATTTTCCGGGGACCAATTTTTATTTTCAAATTTGCCATAAACATAATACCAATAATTTCTTCTTCTGGTCAAAAATTATTTGGGAGTAATAGAGTTCTCAATACCTATGTTTTCCACCATAATATGTTCTGGTTTAAAACTTACAGGGAAGAAGAGTGATAGAGTACAACACAGAAAAATCCTTGATCTTTAAAACCCACAAGAAAATCTCTGCATGGAAAGACAATTACTTTTAAGATAATCATTTCTAGACTGGAAAATAAACATAAAAGAACTCTCTCTAGCAAACACAAAAAAGAAGATAAAGAAAAATATAGAAATTAGGCTAATTAATAATCCTTAGTAATATCAGATATGATTTCACGAAACCACCATCTGGGTATGTATTAAGGAAAATAAATAAATAAGTTCGTAATTATAAACTTATGGCATCATCAGCTAGTATAAAATACCTTCACACAGCATCTGATAGTAATCTATAAATAGCATTTTTATCATGGACATTCACAGTTTTACAGTTCTAGGTCTTGGATTTAAAAAAAAACTTTCCAGTGCTCCACAAACTCTCAACAACATAGAAACCTCCTTGAAATCAGCATCAGGAGGGCTATAAGTACCTTCTGAGTAATTAAACCAATTAGCTTCCCTAACAGTCACACCTGTTGCAAATCAGGAGACACAGAGATACACAGTATGCACTGCAATGGGAAAATAAAAATCTCCATAGAATCATAGAGCCACAGACTGGTTTCCATTGGAAGGGAGCTCAGAGATCATCTAGTTCCAGCTCCCCTGCAATGGATAGCTCGACCCCAGCTTGACCAGCCTGCTGCCCCACCCAGCCTGGCTTTCAACACTTCCAGGGATGAGTCAGCCACAGCTTCTCTGGACAACTTATGACAGTGTCTCACCACACCAACAGGAAAGAATTTCTTGTCATCTCATCATCATATCTCATCTCATCTCATCTCAGCCTCCCTTCCTTCTCATTGAAACCATTTCCCCTTGTCCAGTCACTCCATGTCCTTATATAAAGCTCCTCTCCAGTTTTCCTGTAGCCCCTTCAGGTACTGGAAGGCTGCTATAAGTTCTGCCCAGGACCTTCTCTTCTCCAGGCAGAAGCCCAACTCTCTCAGGCTATCTCTGTAGGAGAGGTACTCCAGCCCTCTGATGATTTTTGTGGCCCTCCATCATCTTCATTGTTTTGCTTCATTGTAATCTTGATGTGGTTGGATCATCCTATGGCATTGTGTGTAATAAATACAGACAAAAGTTTTCTCCTATTTCTCTCACACCTGAATTTAAGGGCTTCCTCAAGTATGACAGGGTTTCTGTCATGGGAAAAGGTTTCATTCTGATATAGGATGTTTTGTAGATGAATTTACAGTTCTGTTAAACACATTCCAGAAATTTGCTCTTCAATCCTGTGATTTCTCTTTAAACTTCTGTACCAGTTTCACAAGACAATATAAAAACCATGTCATGGTTTTTATAAACCAGGCCTTAAGCAACAGAGAAATCAATAAATATCTATACCTATTGTTCTAACAAGAAATTTTCTTCAAGTTTAAAAACAAATCTATCTTATTTACTTCTGACCTGATGAAGCTTCAAATGCTAGGTATGAATTAAAAATCCACTTTTCATAGCTCTCTTCTTCATGTTTATATACACAGGTCATACCGAATCTCTCCCTTTAAAATAACTCTTGGATAAATTGAAGAACACTAAACCTCTTAAATCTATCAAATTTAGGCATATTTTTCATTCCTGAATAATTTATTTTATACCTTTTTTAAAACTTTACAGTTTTCCAAAATTTTTCTCCAAATATAAGAACTTCAAAATCATATGTGTGCTCATACTGCCACCCCTCCTTTCTCCTCTCCCAAGCCCAGGCAGAAAGTGACCCCATGGAGCACCATGAACACCATCTTCCCTGGAGAAATTCCATGAAGTCATTGAAGTTTTATGGTGTGCAGGAAAGGCCAGTCTAAAAGTGGTTGTCACCACTCACACCCTTCTCAAGTACTCCTTGGTGAGAACAGAAGTAAATCTGGCTCTCTTCTCACACCTTCTTTCTAGCTCTGCTTTTCCTGTCTCAGGAACTTCCTGCTAATCCTTCACTTTCAGAGCAGTGAAATTCAGGGGATAAGGGACTGTTGGTTTCATGAAATGAGGTCTATCTCTAAACTTGTTTAAATATCTTTTGCTTAAACTTCTTTTGCTCAGGAATAAGGAAAGGAGAGGGAAGGAAAGGGAAGGAGAGGGAAGGAAAGGAAAGGAAAGGAAAGGAAAGGAAAGGAAGGAAAGGAAAGGAAAGGAAAGGAAAGGAAAGGAAAGGAAAGGAAAGGAAAGGAAAGGAAAGGAAAGGAAAGGAAAGGAAAGGAAAGGAAAGGAAAGGAAAGGAAAGGAAAGGAAAGGAAAGGAAAGGAGAAAGGAAAGGAAAGGAGAAAGGAAGGAAAGGAAAGGAAAGGAAAGGAAAGGAAAGGAAAGGAAAGGAAAGGAAAGAAAAGAAAGGAAAGGAAAAGGAAAGGAAAGGAAAGGAAAGGAAAAAGGAAAGGAAAGGAAAGGAAAGGAAAAAGGAAAGGAAAGGAAAGGAAAGGAAAAAGGAAAGGAAAGGAAAGGAAAGGAAAGGAAAGGAAAGGAAAGGAAAGGAAAGGAAAGGAAAGGAAAGGAAAGGAAAGGAAAGGAAAGGAAAGGAAAGGAAAGGAAAGGAAAGGAAAGGAAAGGAAAGGAAAGGAAAGGAAAGGAAAAAGTTTCCCCTCCTCAGGTAAATCACCAATCACCACACTGGTACACTATAGTTAAGTGATCAAATCACTCTTAACTGGACTACCATATGTCTTTTGAGGGGGACTTATGTATCAGTTTCATACCTAGTATCTCTCCAACATTAATTCATGAGGTTTACCAGACTTCCACAATCACAGGTAGAACTGATGAGCATAATGGGCTGGAATTACTCTATATTACACTGCAGGGTAACTTACAAATATAAATAAATAAATAAATAGCAAAAAATTGCAAGATGCACACCCCTCAAATATATTAAAGCAAACCAAATCACAAGAAAAACCAACTTACAATAGCAAAAAGAAACACCCACCGAAATAAAAACCAAAACAAAACCAAAAAAATGAGATCAAAATCCAAAACCAAAACCAAACCAAAACCTCCAGATTGTACTCACAGTACAAACAGAAGGTTCACTGCATTTTTCTAACATAATAGAGCAGGATATCTAGATAGAACATAAGACTTCTGTGCCATGTGTGACCCTGGACAGCGCCTCCAGGTTTCATTTTGAGACAAGAGAGAAGAAAACTTGACTCCTAGAAGCTGTATCTTATAATATGAATGGCTAAGCAGAATTACAAATAACTAGGAGGCAGATTTGGACCCATACCTCATATTTTCTTGCCTTCTTTAGAGTATGTCAATTGCAGTACTCCCTGAATTTTCTCTGAAGACAGGTTTCTTGTATATGTAGAGACAAATGTATTTCAAATCTGAATTCTTCACCAGATTTAAAACACTATACAGATTGATTTACAGCATTTTTTATTAAGAGTATTCTCTCTCTGTGTAGAACTGGGCCAATCAATCTGATGTGCAGTTTTGCATTTTGTCCGTTTGCCTTTGGGTTGTGAATATCTTTCTGTTTGATTGACTTGAATATCTTATAGCTGAAGATTTTTTTTCTCTTAGGGCTATTTTGACTATTCAAAAAAGAAATCCTTTATTTTGTCAACATCTGTTAATGAGTATATCATCACAATCTTTCTTCTGGAAGGGAAAGAATCTGTTATCAAAACCACAACAGCCATGGCACCATACTCTGAAGCCTCTTTATTATTCAAAGAGAAGCAGTGAATTAGTCTAAATTATCACTGTTTGTGTCAAACAATTTACCTTTCCATCCCATGTTTCTGAGTGGTTTAAAAGCAACTATTCTTTTCACAGTGTACTGTGAAAAGCACACCTAAGCTATGAATAGTAGCTGAGGAAATCAACATTTAAGGTCAACTAGTTAGAAGTGTTCCTCTCAGCTAAATGCTCCTAGACAATATCATTAGGACCAAAATAACACTGCTTGATCCAGAGAGTAAAGAGAATCTAAAGAACAAGAGTTATAATTTCGATACTTTGTATCTCAAATTTGTCAGATTCTCTGGAGTTTTCTCTAAGTTCCATTTAATATGAATGGGAAAGTGGATATAAAATATATCTCTCATGACTCCAGAGCACTTCAAACATCTAGAGAGAAGGGGAAGTGCTACCATTCTCACTTCACTGGAGTGAAAAGCAACTAAGAACAGCATCCAGAAATACTTAGACCCCTGAAGTGATACCTAAATAAAATGTATGTGTTTTTGAGCAAGTCTGAAATTCTGAAAACCCATAGTTTGGCACAGCCTCAACAAGAGAAGTGTGGAACATTTCTCATACTTACTTTTATCTAATTCTGCCTCCTCTTATGACTAAGAAAACTTCTGATGAAGAAGACTTAGATTTCAACCACTTCAGTCTGCAGAGAAAACTGCTCATTTCCAGGGAGAGTGTTCAGTGAACTCTTGAGGAAGTTGACACCATTTGCATCTCTAGAAGGTCAATCTAAAATAAATATGAAAAAAAAACAAAACCCAAACAACTTTCTTTGGAACATGAACAAAACAAAAGTCAACATGACTTGAGATGAAGTCTGAAAATCATGTGATACGATCCGAGTTATTATTTATATTTTTGATTGCGAGGAAAATTCAGTCACTGACTCAGAGACGACGCTTGAATTGACCAGTAACCAGACTGCTGGATTTAAAATTAGTTACAAAGTTTATTTCTAAATAGCGAAAGCCGGTTATACTAGCAATAAGACCTTTTGTATAAAGTAACCATCTCAATCGATGGTCGTTAAGAGTAACAAAGGAGAAACAAAAGAGAGAAAATGTCACCGTCCGGCGCAGGGCCTGGTTCCTCGGGCTGGAGGGTTGCTCCTGGGTTTCGCTGTTGAGTTGCTGCTCTGTCTTTCCGTAGCTGGAAATCGAGGTGAAGCTGGAAATCGGGGTGACGAGCTGAGGAGACGTCGAGCCGAAAAAGCGCTCACGCTTCCTGTCTTCTCCTAGGGTTATTTATCCCCCAAAAGAAAGGGGGGGTCACTTCATTCAAGATGGCCCTGATACATACATATCTCCAGGCTTCCTGGGATGAGTCATTTGTTATCTTTGTGTCCTGGAACCCTGCTAGGTTTGGGCGACCAGGTGTCTGTCAGGCATTCCTTGAGATAAATATATGGTAATTTACTAGCCAAAGGAAAAAAAACTGGTCCGAGAGACATATTTTATATTTTCAGTTCCAAAGACTTAGATTTCAACCACTTCAGTCTGCAGAGAAAACTGCTCATTTCCAGGGAGAGTGTTCAGTGGAGTCTTGAGGAAGTTGACACCATTTGCATCTCTAGAAGGTCAATCTAAAATAAATACGAAAAAAAACCAAAACCCAAACAACTTTCTTTGGAACATGAACAAAACAAAAGTCAACATGGCTTGAGATGAAGTCTGAAAATCATGAAACCACAAAACTCTTCCTTATTCTGGAATTGAAAAGGCATCTATCTAGAATCTATACTGCTATCTAGATAGCACTGCTGGGTCATCTAAAGCTCTGATTAGAGCCCTTAGAAACTTGTTTGTATTTGAAGAATGCTGTATAAAACTGCAGAACCATTTAAGATTTACAGTGTTCTTGGGCTAGTAATTTCTATTTTCATTTCATTTCCATATGTGCTCAGTGCAGAGCATCTTGTAACAAGTCACTTCCCAGAGAGCAATTTCCAAATCTTCTTAATTTATACAAAAGTCCTGCTCCAAGAAACACTTGTACATTTAATTGACTTCATGTGAGTAACATGGCAGAATGAAAGTTGAGTATAATTAAGTAAAACTGAAGACATGAACAATTTCAAACATGTTCCCATGTTCTGCTTTATAATGGCAAAGCATATATAACTAAATAGATTAGAACTCACAGACCATTTTGCTAAAAGTTGTTGACTAGATAAATGTAATTACTTTTTTCTTCCTACAAACTCCAGCTGGTATGATCTTGGCCTTCAGTACCTATTAGTTACATGGAGAAACATTTGAGATTAAAAGTTAATTTACTAATTAAATGACAAGTATGCTTTATAAATTATCTCTTAGGCTTATTGTGCATTTACAGAATTAATTAACAATACAATCAGGCTGCAGTTGTGAGATGCCAATATGGATGTGATTTGAAGATACTTTCACTTCTGTTTTCCAGCTCAGTTTTTATGACAGCTGCACCATAATGAAGTTGCTTGATTCTTTTAATTTGTCTCTATAAGATTAAAATGTGTTTGTGGCTTTTTAGCTCACTGGGAGCACAGAAAAATGTTACATTTAACAGTACATTTCTGATCAGCCAACACAGGCATGATGCTGCATTGTTGTTCTTTATAAATGGGGGTTATAAAACTGGTTTGTCATTTGTCATGTTTTGGTGAAATATTTTCAACAGACTGTAGCAATGAAAGTATAAATATAATTTAACTTATATCTCCAGTTAAAATTATTATTGCAATATTAGTTGTTTGAAAACAAAATTAACACACAGTGTCCTTATTTTAAGTAGACATTATCAGATGCTCATAGATATGCTTAAACTAGCTAAAACATCTGCTAAAGTGTAATGGAGTTAGCATATGAACTCATGAACTAATGACCAAACAATTATTCACCTTCCTCAGTACCTCTGGTAAAATTACTACTGGGTAAAAATAATCCTTGTTGACTTCTTTGACTTTAGAATGGTGTACATATAAACTGCTCATGTCTGGAGCGGCCTGACTGATCTTTGGTTTTGACCCTTTAAATGTGTTTTGCTCTGCATTGCTCTACTTCCTGGCTAAAATGAAATACATATATTAACCTGCAGTCAAACCAAAAGTCAAGCAGAATTTACTACCTGTTGCAACTCCTCCAAGAGCCAGAAAAGAATTTTGAAGCGGAAAAAATAGTCACCTGGACCTAAACAGTTCTTGAGACACTGGGCAAGCAAGCCAGTTTCTTTTCACATTCATCTGTAAATCTCTTTTGCTTACTAATTTCATATTCACAATTAATGTTAGTCCATCTCCTATTCTGAAGTTGATATCTTTATAGCCTCTGTTTCATACACTAAATAGTTGCTTTCAAATCTTAACAACTTTTAGCATATGCCTGTATATATGTGTGTGTGTGTGTGTGTTATTCCACTTTTGAAGGAAGAACACTGATTACTTTGCATTCAATTTACTTTGATTTTTCTGTCTAGTCTATTGGTGCCTACCGAAGAAAACAGTAATAAATCATTTATAAAATCAGCCCAATCCCTTCTACAGGGAAATACTGTAAGGCAGACTGTCTCATAAATTGTTTAGAATAATGCAGCTCTCCACTGATTTAGCCTGATTTGTTTGTTAAAAAAACAAACAAACAAACAAACAAACAAAAAAATACTCAAATGCCCCAGAGAGGGTTCCCATATTTTATGAAGGGGGTACTTAAGGCAAAAAAATGAGTTAAAGAAGTACCTTCTGATGTTTTTGTAAACATCATATTAGCAAACAGATTTTGGAATGGAGAAATCAGAAGGAATGACATTTCATGAAATGGATGTAATGGGAATGAATTTCTGTATTTATTGAGAAGGTTTTGAACTAGTCATATGGCCTGCACTATGACTTAAAAGAGCAAAATACCAACCTCAGACCTACATAGTGTCTTAAATCTTTCATCTTACTATGTGGATCAGTGACAGTGACAAAATGGCATTGTGTGCTGGCAGCTTGGTTTCTGGCATTGACTGGGCTGCATGAAAGATCACATCTCCAAACACTTCTGTCATATTCTCTTCCAGATTGTGGTATATTAAACTGAGGAAATAAGCCTGTTTTGCTAGGGATTATAGATTCATCAAAATTAAAGATGGAAAAGACCTGTTAGTGTAAATCACTTACATTATCCCTCATCCAATGCAAGATTACTCCCTGAGGTATATTTTCCAGTACTTTTCACAGTCCATTTTGAAATGACTCATGCAACAGTTTCCACCATTTCTCTCTAGAGATCAGTCTACAGTCTAATAGATCTCACTTACCCTTAGTTTCAGCCTAAATTTTCCATTACTCATTCAGAGATTTATTTTTTATCCTGGCCATCTGGTAAGGCAGTTTGAGGTGCCTCTTTATCCCAGTCTTCAAGCCTTTGGTTATAAGCTGAGGGCTACCAGGAGGGCAGGAGGTAGCCACAGATTGAAAATTACTTTGTCAGGTTTTCTATGGCTTCAGTCACCTTTATTGATTTGCCAGCTTGGTTCAGATATATATGAAAATCTAACTTCTGGCCTGATAATCTCTAGAAATCTAAAGACCTTATAATATTTTCTGGTTCATATAAATAGAACAGTATTTCACTGGATTTGTACCTCTTGTAGGAAATCTTGGCCACTGCTGAGTCTGAGCACAGCTGAAACTGTACTGTTTGAGAGACATCACCAAAATAACAGAGCAGAGAAATGCAGGTGTTATGATTTTTCTTCAGCTCCCAACCTAAGTCTAACATCAGGCAGATCAGGAACTACATCATTGCCTATGCAGAAATTTGTGCCAGGCAGGTCACAAATGGCCTCTTTCATCTAAGGCAAGGTGAACCTTTGCATTTTCCCCTCTGATCCTGTCTGTACTCTCCTGGTAGGACTCCAGCACAATGTGAGAGGTGGGGCCTGATGTACATGGCAGAAGGTAACTTCAGCAGAACGTGCAGAGAAGTGACATGCACTGATAACACCTGCATTGGCACCTTACCTCACAGCATCTCTAAGGTGGGACTGCAGGAGCAGAAGTGCTTTTCTCCAGCTTCTCCAGGACCTTGGCTCCTACCTTTTCAATGCTTTTCAGGTTAGACTTTTTGGAACTATGGGGGTAAAGAAGATATGCCACAGGCTTATAAGCACCCAACAGTCACAGAGATAACATACAAAGTTCCAGATTGGATCCATCTACCTGTGTATCAAACCCCTGTATGCTCACATGACCTTCATTAAATTCACTCTGAATTTATTGCATATTTTATTATGTTTGCTTGGCAGGGCTCATAATAAGCCTTCTCCACTTACAAGCCTAGAACACGGGGAAAAAAAAAAGGCAAAGTAAACATGAATGGAAAAACATGCTTTATCTTTAATGTTGTTTTGGCATACAGGGATAAACTGATTTTTCCATTGTAGGTAGTCTATAGCATTATCAGCAATTAAATCAGGTTCCAGGTTCAAGGCCAGCATCTAAACTATGTGTGTCTTCCTAATTTCAACAGAACTTATTTTTCCTTCTTCTTGTTTCCTGCTTCAATTCATACTCAGTTTTGAAATTAGTTGCACTCATTTAATATACGTTTAGGAAGAAAATTTATTTCATGTTAGCATGCTCTGAAATAAAATCATCTCCAGAAATACTTCTATGGAAGGACCATTTGGCTGCATAAATTTTCAAAAGCATCACTGCTTTAGAAAGCAATGAAAGTTAAATACCTGGAGAGACATGTGCATTGTGAAATAACCTTCTCTTGTATGTTAACTACACAAGAATGAAAAACATTTAGCAAAATGTTTTGAGATACTTGGGAGTTCACAGATCATGGAAGAGAAGGTAATCAGACAAAAAACCTTCCCTTCCAGACTGGACATGTGTTTGAAATGCCCCATGGGAAGTGTTAGATACAGGCTGCAAGGAAGAGTCACTGGGAAACTCATGTTCATCCTACAGCTTCAGCAGTGCCCAGTCTGCAACAAAGTACACAACAAATTGCCCTGCCTTGATTTCATTCTTGCTGAAAGAATGGGCATAAAAATCCCAAACAAACAAGTCCTTTGTAAAATATCGTGCCAGATTTATTTTGCCAAGTTCAGACAAACAGTAGAGGATTCAATTTTATGGACCAAATGAAGCAACAGTCGTAAAGCAAGTACATTGGTTTCTGTCCAGTTAATGGAGAAAAATGAGTGCTTTTGAAGTCCTCCAGTGGGAAATCCTCCATGCCCAGGACAAAATGAACTCTGCCATTGGGATTTTCTGTCACATCACTATGCCATTTTTGTGGGCCTCTGTGCTGGAGACTTGCAGTATTTCAAATACCTAAGAAGATGGGAAAGCTGAAATCATTCCACCAGTCCTCACATTCCCAAGAAAGTATTTACTGGATATTGTTTGAAATAGTTGTGTTGATGCAGTTCCCAAAGTGTAGGAAAATTGTGGTTAAGCTACTGTAAACATTTCATATTTACTAATACATGGCAAATTCAGATTTTTGTTCAGTCAGATGTGAAAGATAAAGGCATATTATCTGTCTAAAAATCCCATGACAAGGTATGTCTTCATATAATTTTTTAATGGTTTTTAAATGCTCAGAGGATTTAAAAAATTTGCTTACTAACTACTCATCCCTGATCTTTACTTCCACATCCATTTTCTGTCACATAGCTGCAATCAAAAATATATTACTGTATTTATTTTTCACCTTAAACACATACCTAGAGACACATATACATCGTTTACACAGTTTTAATACATATGCCTTCTCTCAGATTCATTAAAGCCTACCAAAAACTTGAACTGGAGGAAAAAATGCTATGACATTGAAGTTCTGCATAATTTCTTTAAATTGTTCACACACACTATTTCTGGGCTACGCTACATAATATTATTTGAGAATCGGTTTGTGGTAATATATACTTAAGGATTACTTCTTATGCATGTTATGCATTAGACATACCTGTGCTGGGGAAGGTTATGGAGCAGATCTTTTTGAGTGTCATTATACAGCACGTGCAGGACAATCGGGTAATCAGGCCCAGCCACCATATATTCATGAAAGGCAGATCCAGCTTGATGAACCTGGTCTCCACCCATGGCAAAGTGACCTACTTAATGGATGAGAGAAAGGCTGTGGATGCAGTCTACCTGGATTTTAGTAAAGCCTTTTCCACTGTTTGCCACAGCATTCTCCTGGAGAAACTGACTGCTCGTGTCTTATAAGGGTATATGCTTCTCAGGGCAAAAAAAAAAAAAGCTAGATGGCCAGGCCCAAAGGGTTTCAGTGACTGGAGTTAAATCCATCTGGTGACCAGTCATCAGTAGTGCTCCCCAGGGTTCAGTGCTAGGGCCAGTTCTGTTTAATATCTTTTTCTGTGATCTGGATGAGGAGATCAAGTGCACCCCTAATCAGTTTGGAGATGATACCAAGTTGGGTAGGAGTGTTCATCTGCTTAAGAGTAGGAAGGCTCTGAAGAGGGACCTGGACAGACTGGATCAATTGACCAAGCCAATTGCATGAGGCTCAACAAGGCCAAGTGTCAGGTCCTGTACCTGGGTAACAACAACCCCAGGGAATGCTCCAGACTTGGGGAAGAGAGGTTGGAAAGTGCCTGGTAGAAAAGAACCCGGGGGCGTTGGTCAGTGATGGCTGAATATGAGCCAGCATGTGCCCAGGTATCCAAGAAGGCCAATTGCATCCTCCCTTGTATCAGCACTGGTGTGGCCAGAACAAACAGAACAGGGATCCTCCACTGTACTGGGAACTAGAGTAACTGTATCTCAAATACTGGGGTCAGTTTTGGGCCTCTCACTACAAAAAGGATACTGAGGGCCTGGAGCATGTCCAGAGAAGGACAATGAAGCTGGGAAAGGGTCTGGAGCATGAGTCTTACCAGGACCATCTGCAGCAACTGGGGCTGTTTATCCTGGAGAAAAGGTCAAGAGAAGACTTTCTTGGTTCCTACAACTCACTGAAAGGAGGTTGGACTAAAGGAGAATGAGTCTCTCCTCCCAAGTCACAAGTGATAGAGCAAGAGGAGATGGCCCCAAGTTGTGCCAGGGTAGATGGATATTAAGAACAGAAATTTCTTCATGTAGAGATTCTTCTGGCCCTGGCCCAGGATGGAGTCCCCGTCTCTTGAGGGATTTCAATTCATGTAGATGTGGTATTGAGGGCCATGGTTTAGTGTTGGCCTTGGCAATACTGGGTTATCAGTTGGACTTGATCTTAAAGGTCTTTTGCAACCCAAACAATTGTATGATTGAATGATTCTACATTTAGCAGTCTTCTCTATGCAGTCCAGTTGTTATACAAAAAAGTTTAACTTCTGAGAGACATCTGCTTTTCCTTATTACACACCAAAAAGCAACCAACACTTTATGTTTCATGCTATGTAACAACTCTCTCATTGTGTGATATTGAGCCTCACATTGTCAAATACTTTAAAATGAGAAAAATCGCACCAAATCAGAATTATATCTGAGGACCACAATGGTCCTGCATAATGTACAGATCAAGATCAGGTCAAACATCAAGATCAGAGAAAGATCTTTCACTTTATTTTGTTTAATGAATTAAAAAAACAAAAACCAAAAACAAAACAAAAAACAAAAACAAACAAAAATTAAATCCATCATCAAATAAAATAAAAGAGTCATTGAAAAAATTTTGAGCAAACTTAAAATTTGTGTCACTGAAGGTTACCAATATAGGAGATATTTACTAGTTCTAAGCTACTCATTTAGTCTTTTTCTTTGCTCAGCAGAAAACTTCTAGGGAGTGACTCATCTCTGACATCTATCTTTAGATATGGTGAATCAGTTTTTGGAAGTGACAGTCTCTCTGTGGCTACTGATGAGGTAGTCTAGACAAATGACTTCCTAAGCTGAGCTCCTAAATTTTAGATGCTTAAAGGGATATTAAAAAAATCTATCTTAACAATCCCCTGCTCTAACTTCTAAAGCAAGCTGATAGCTATTGCAAGAGCAATTCAGTTCTCTAAGTATAGGTGGCTATATCTATATTGCCTCTCATATATCCTATAACATTCTGAACATCAGCTTGGGCCTCTGAAATACAACATAGGACTAATAGAGACGGTTGCCCTTCTTGAGGCCAGATGACCAAGTGATAGACTTTATTTTTGGCATGTGCAATTTGAGTAATTTCATCAAGCACCCCTTCTTAAAAGAACTCTTGATCATTTCTTTTTACTCAAATGGTTTGAATTGTGTTTTTTTCCCACCGGTTTTATAAAGTAACAAATGTCCTCTGACAGTATGTCCTCTGACAAAATGTCCTCCTTAAATTTAGCTCCAGCGTCATTCTCTGTGAATGCTCCTCTCAGATGAGAAAGGACTCACCAATGAGTCAGATGTGGTCACCTGGAACAGAGACTTCCTAGGTCATCCATTGTACATCCCATATCTCCAACTCTCATTCCCGTTTTTTGGAACACAGCTTCTTCAGCATATATCTTAACTGTCTAATGTGTGTGTCCATCTGAAGAGACCTACCTGTTCAGCTTCTTATCCTGAAGACAGGCTGACTTCATTCTCTACCATCTGAAACTACAGTAACCCCTTCACAAAGGACCATGTGGGCATTTCCTGATTTGAGCAAAAGTAACAAGAACGTAAAGAGACAGCAGTGAACATGTACACAGATAAAACCCAGTTCCACTTGGCATATATTTCAAGTGGTAAAAATGCTCTTTCTTTAATATGTTATTTCTTCCACTTGTATGGAAGATGTTTGTAAACATCAGTAATTATTTTTTCTTTTATACTCTCTGATACAGCCTCAGATGTCACTGTTGCACCAAAGCTATCATGCCTTCTATATGGCATAAATAGTTGGGCAAAGAGTTTGTATCACTGTATATCATTTAAAGGGGAATATTTTAAATTCTTTTTGTCCACCTGTGAGGGAAATGGTGACTCTAGTGCCACAAGTTTATCCAATTTCTATTGCTGCAGAGGGTGTGTCACATACATTGAGTACACAGGCTTTTCCTTTTGCAGCCTTCTGTTTCCTGGCATATAATTATCATGGCTCATCTTTATTAAACACCAGCCTTATCTTTGTTTTGCTCTCTTTGTTGATAGATGTAACCTCAATACTGTTGCCATGGCTACAGTAACAGTAGCTGAGAAAATTTTGTTTGTTGTAAACAAACTGAGCTATACAGGCGCAGATCCTACTGGAGCGTTTCCAGTCCCTTGCCTTATATTATGCTGATTAACACTGCCATCTCCCTCCTGCAACCTATTCCTTATTTTAATTAGCATTAATTTAAACTATATCAAGGAATGTTTCCCTTTTTGTGCAATTGCACCCTTTTCTGACAGCTTTTTTCCCTATAGCAACACCAATAGGTTAGGACTGCATCCCTGCTGAGAACGTCCTGACAGCAAAGCCTGTTGGTACCAACAATTAATCTAGATGTACACACTAGCATAATGGCAAAAGATTGCTTTAATTTACTTACTATATTCTCACCTCTGGGGGCAACTGAAGTTGTTCTGATGAAGGACCCATGGTGATCTAAAAATGTGTTACTAATTCTGAAGCTTGTTTAGCTTCAAGACAATTTTTTGAAATTGTGAGCCAAATTCAGCCCTTCACGTACAGAGATGCAACTCCTCTGTATAACCCATGGTATCCCACACTTAGGGAAATTACCAGAATAAGTTTAGGAATAATCTGAATTTCCAACATCTGATTCATGTTATTTTCATGTTAGACCTTTCGCCAACAGACATTTTCTCAAACCTTTAGACCTGTCTCCTGAGTTTGTGTTAGTTTTACTCACTGACTATGCCAATGCTAACAATGTCCAGCCTATACTATATCATTTTACTATTATTTTTTTCATCTTAAAGTGCTTAGGATCCACCCTGCCTGTCTCAAGGGTCCAGTACTATGCTGTCTGTGAAAGGCTCAAAAATTTCACTATATGCATATACATATTCCTGTCATAGTGATATTAAACACATAGATTCCTTCATTTCTCATAGATTTAGCATAATGAAAACCATAGTGGGCTAGGGGATGTAACAATTTATCAACAGTGAGAATATTCATGCCTAAAGAGAGCTGTTTTGGAACAGAGACAGGGTAAGCCAAGTGTAATACATCTATACTGCAGCAGTAGCACAGTTCAGAATTATTAGACACAGTTCTGATTGGACACTAAGATTTTATATTATCTGTTAAACCACATTATCCATAACCTAGTATTTCCATCAATATTTCTTGTTTTCATACCACAAAATAGGTAGAGATATGTCCTATTTGCAGCTTTATGGCAAAACATCCTGGTCTGAAGGAATACCACTTTATGAGGTTGAGTCAAGGAAGAAATTACAGCACTTGTGAATTTCCTGGGCTGCACAGTTTTACATTCTAACTCTTCATGCTGCTTTAGTATAATTTTACAGATGAATGATAAACAAGGGATGCATTGACACTAGCAAACTTGATGACAGGGAAGGAAAATATTACACTCCCTGTAAACTTTTAGAATCGTCCATTCTTATTCTCAGCTTGGAAAACTGTTACCTAGTGTATAGTAACACTAATTTAGTGACTTTTTAAAGTGCAAATGGAAATAAACAATCATGCAGAGATCTGCAATAATTTGCAAGTGTCTTCATAGTATCTAGAAATCAACTGTAAATACTGAAACAGATAAAATGCTCTATGAACCCAAACTTACCTCTCCACACAAATTGATGATATTTTGCTAGACTGATAGTGTAATTAAAGGATGCAAATTGGCAGTTCACCTAGGAGTATTTTCACAGCAGAATGCTTCTCAAAAATTTAAATTTGTCTAGTAACACGTCCTAAGTTGATAGGATTCACAAGCACATCGAGTCAAAAGACCATTGTTATGGTCCAAGGTAACATTAGAATTTATTTTTGTTTTGGATTTGCAAAGCAAAGTCCAGCTATAGAAGGGTTGGGTGCAAGCAGACTTTTATTTGACAATTGACACAGGCAAGATTATAGAGCCAGGCAAAAGAGGGAGAGAGGAAAAGAAGATACAGGAGAGAGAGAGAAAAAAAAGTGGAGAAAAAGGGTAAGAAAGTAGGATGAAAGAATGAGAGAGAGAGAGAGAGAGAGTCACCACCAGGGGTCCAGCTGTCCAGTGAGTGTCTTCAAGGTGGCTGATCCTGGACAGGGTTCAATGCAAGATGGTGGTGGGTCAAGAGATGATGAAACAGCCACAGCATGGACAGCCATATCTACCCCTGAGTTTCTTTTGTTCCAAAGGGGCAGCTGTCAGTCAGCTGCCAGAGAAGCCAGGGTCATTACCATCAGACCCATTGTAGACAGGCTGCATGGAGGGGAGCTTCCTCAGAAGCGTGCAGTCGCCCATCAGCTCTTATCTGCTTCCAGGTGTCACCCTAGCTGTGCTTTGGCCAGGCCAGGTTCATTAGCAACAGAGCCATTGAAAACAGGCTTGCCTGGAGGGGGGGCTTCCAGCACACAGTTCTTATCTCTTTCCAGGTGCCACTCCCCAGGTACATCAGCATCAATACCATCAAGGTGGCTTCCTCCACCCTGGCCATGGCAATCCTGCCTGGAGAGATTCCCAGCATCGAAGGCACTCAGAAAAGGGGAGTAGTCTCACCCAGTACTGGGTGTCACCCCCTGCTCAGCTCTGGCCAGTCCAGGTCCTCCACTCTAGCCAGGGCTATTGATTTAAAAATTGTTCTTTTGAGACAATTTCAAATCAGTGAGATCAGACTCTCACAAGTCTGGTTTCTCTTCCCCAGCAGTCTGGAAAGCAACTTTATTTGCAAATGACTTAACATAGAAAGAAATCCAAGGTAATTAATCTAACCGGAGTTGCTGGAAAAATTACAGAAAAATAACACTGGATACTATTGAAAGACATTTAAAGAATATTACAGAAACCAGGCACAGTATACATGCTTCACAAAGTCTATTCATATTCCTCTACCCAGCGGATGAAGGGAAGGTAGTAGGTGTTTTTCTGGATTTTAGTAAGGCTTTTAATACTGTCCCTTGTAGCACCCTTCTGGACAAGGTTGTTCATCTGTGAAATGGGTGGGTTCAAAGCATGCTGGCTGAAGAATTGGCTGAAGAGAAAACTCAGAAGGTGTAGCTGAATGGTCTGTCTCAGTGGACCTACTTCATGATTCATTTGCTCTTTGTGTTGCAGTTTTACATTCTTTGTCTCTCAGCTTCACTACCCTAAACCTGGAATTGGAGACTTTTCAGGGAAAGGAAAAGGCATAGTAACCTCTGAACCAGTAATAATCTTTAAAGTACCAATAGAAGACCAAACTGATATCTGTGATGCCAGCTGCTCTCTGGTGCTGAAAAAAATGGAGCTCAGGTTGACCATAAGGTCAAATGGAAATCAAACAAGGACAGAAAAATGAAAAAATTTATTGAATGAGGGAAAAGACTTTTTTGGGTTTTCTTTTCTTTCCCTTTGTTCTCTAACAGAGGACTTTGTACATAGAGAGTAAGTAGTTAAATTACAGCAGCCAAACATTTTATTCAATAGAAATCAAGTTCAATCTCTTGACCAGAGAGAATACTGCATGTTTTCCCTGGAAGAGGCGACATCTGCTTCAGAGGGGACATGTGCTTGAGAGAAGTTGAGAGAAAGTTGAGAGAAAGGGACACCGTGTGAAAGCCATAATAGCAGAAGAACTACTGAATCCTTATATGTTGATTCTTATTCATATCTTCATTAACTAGTTTTTGATATTAAAGAAAATTTTGACTTTTAATCTTTTAACCTTTAAGACTCTAGGATCCTTTTAAACATAAGAAAGAAGACTGCATTAATTGACTTATCAAATTGTCTATAGGTATTATTTTAGTCATTATTCTAGGTCTAGTACAAGAGCTATTAGTAACCAATTTGTGAGTACTCAAACAATTAGCCTTTGTGTAATAGTCACCAACTATTCAACTATTTGTGTATTTTATTGTTAAGGTACCTTATTGTTCTGATATCCTGACATTCTAGTAATCTGCTTTTTAGTCTAGTAATAGGCTAATTTAGTTGAGTCTTTAGTTGAGTTGTTAGTCTAATTTTTAAGATCCTATTCTATTTATTATAAATCTTGTTTTTCTACATATACATCTCATCTGCTATCTTGTCCTATATGGGACAAAGTGTTTGCAGTGAATGGGGTTACATCTGGCTGGTCACCAATAACCAGCAATGCTCCTCAGAGCTCAGTTCTAGGGCTAGTCTTGTTCAATGTATTTATCAACAATCTAGGTGCACGAGTTGTATGCACCATTTGCCAGTTTGCTGATGATACCAAACTGGGAGGTGCTGTTGACTCTCTTGAGGGACAAGAGGTCTTGCAGATGGACCTAGATAGGTTGGAGCATTGGGCTCTAGCTAATGACATAAAACCTAACATGTGAAAGTGTTGGATGGGGCACCTAGGATGGAGTAATGCTGGACACAAGTATAAATTCACAGAATCATAGAATCATAGAATTGGCTGGGTTGGAAGGGACCTCAGAGATCATCGAGTCCAACCCTTAATTGGGAGAGAAGCAGCTGGCGAGCAGCCCTGCAGAGAGGGATCTGGAGGTGCTGGCAGCATCAGGCCTAATAGGAGTCATCTGTGTGCCCTGTCAGCCCAGAGGGCAATCCCTATCCTGGGATGCATCAAACACAGCATCACCAACTGGTCAAGAGAGAGGAGTGAGGGTCAGTGAGGTGCAGCCTCACATTACTGTGTGCACTTCTGGGCACTAGTGTCATAAGGATGTGAAGATTCCTGAGTGCATCCACTGGAGAGCAAAAAAGCTGGTGAAAGGGCTGAAAGGAATGTCCTGGGATGAGCAGCTAGGGATTTCAGGTTTCTCTAGTTTGGAAAAAAAGGAGGCTGATTGCTGTCTACAGCATCCTGAGGAGGGGAGGTGGGGACAGAGGTGCTGATCTGTTCTCCCTGGCATCCAGTGATAGGACTCATGGAAATGGTTCAAAGTTGCACCAGAGGACGTTTAGACTGGGTATTAGGAAGCATTTATTTACTGAGAGGTTGGTCAAACATTGGAACAGGCTTTCTTGAGAAGTGGTCAATGCCCCAAGCCTGTCAGTGTTTAAGAGGCATTAGGACAATGTCCTCAGTGTTGATCCTTAACTTTTGATATGTGCTGAAATGGTCAGGCAGTTGGTCTACAAGATCACTGTAGATCCCTTCCTACTTAAATAAATGATCCTCTCCTCTCCTCTCCTCTCCTCTCCTCTCCTCTCCTCTCCTCTCCTCTCCTCTCCTCTCCTCTCCTCTCCTCTCCTCTCCTCTCCTCTCCTCTCCTCTCCTCTCCTCTCCTCTCCTCTCCTCTCCTCTCCTCTCCTCTCCTCTCCTCTCCTCTCCTCTCCTCTCCTCTCCTCTCCTCTCCTCTCCTCTCCTCTCCTCTCCTCAATACACAACATGATATATTCTCTGTCCCCCAGGCAGTGTGTGTGTCATGGAAGAAGGGGAGATTGAAAGTGTATCAGATGATTCAGCTACCCCAAAAAAGTCACAAATATTCTAAATACCTGTCATGCTGCAGCCTGGAACTTCCAGTTTTCTTTTGTAGCTAGGTATTTAGCAACATTAGAAGAAATGGTTTCTGCTTAAGATAAATGCTAATCTAAATATATATGGTAAACGAGGGAGAAAGGACAGAGTTAAACAGTAATGAGACAAAAGACAGAAATCAGGCTGTGCTACTCCTATTGCTTGCAAAATTATGGTTGGTTTTTATAGTGTTAATCTATGTCTACACTGGGGCAGAGGCTATTCAGTACTAATAGGGAGTTGAAGAAATTATTATTTTTCATACTAGAATGATACTAGGAAAATACTGTGAAAAAGAGGAAAAAAATGTCATTGTGACCTTGCACCAAGCTTAATTAGAAAGACCAGTTGTATTATCTACCAAACAAGTGTAGGTAAGTCCTTTCCAGCTCTGCTTCTGTTGACCTAAATGAGAGTTAGTAATTTACTTTAATGATAGACACAATAGATCTCAGTTTGTATCTTTGAATTTTTTTCTGATTAAATTGAGCATATTATATTCTTCTATTCCATTTTTAGGCACATGTCTCATTGAATAATGAAAAGATAATTTTAATTGTACATTGGTGAAAGTGGATTAGTCATAGGAACAAAGGGCAACATAGAAAACTTAGCACCTTAGCATCCTTTTTTTCAAGCAAGCCTGTCATAAACAGCAAGCTTGTCATTCATGTTCAAACATATTAAAATACTCCTTAATATTATAGTAATCTAATTGGCTTGTATGGTTAAAGGAAGATAGAATTCTCATATTCGTTATGACCTGCTACTATAAATCTCCTTACCAAAATAAAAAGAAGTATTTATCCAATTCAAGAACTGTGAAAACATTTCATTTGTGGTCTCTTATAGTATCAGAACAGTGTTTCCAGCATTTTTCCAGCACTTTTCCAGCACTTCATGTTGCTTTTGGAGTATATGTGGAGAAAAAAAATGGACTTTTAGCTGCAACTCCGCCCTTAAATTAAAAGGCCCATTTCCTAAGGCTTCATAATATGGGGGGTGGGGAGAAGGTTTCCCAGGGGACCCAGTCGATACAGTTGAGCTGGGTTCCTGTCAGTCCTGACCCAGACAGCTCTGCACTGATCCTATTGAGAGCCTTGGGATCAAGTTTGTGTTTCAATGAATCTATCAGATATGTTTAGGATCTTGCATTGTGGTTTTGTTTGCATTTGCAAATGCTACTTATCTTTCTTGAATCTTTCTTTTAAAAAGCCTTTCTGTAATACTTGACATGAAAGCTTCCTGAAGCACAGAAATACACTGTGTTAGTTTTCTGTTAATATTTCACCTTATTCAGTTCTTAATTAATTTGTTGACACTTCACTCTGCTATTGTAACTTCAGGGCAAGAGCTCTGAAAGTGTGGAGTTAATAAATAGTACCCTAATGATTTGTAATCTTCACTTGTCCTTGAATCAGAATATTCCCTAAGTTTTGAAATATGAAATTTACTTAATTATTTGAAAAAAATTCTTACTCTTCTCTATTGGACAGCTCTTTTCACCATGGGTACCCAGGCAGACTCAGGTAGTACTGCGGTAATCAAGCAACCTGGAACCACAGCTGTTCCAGATGAAGGTGACTATTCCCAACACAGCAGAGACAGATTTTATATACAACCTGTTACATAAAACCTTTTTTGTTTTGGTTTGTTTTGGTTTGGTTCGGTTTGGTTTTGTTTTCATGGAAGTAAGACTCATATTGGCTTTTCTTGTGGATGCCAAATAATGAAAAGATATCTAAGTCAAACATTCCATGAGTTTTCAAATGTTTTAGATCCTCAGAGAATCCTGCAGCTTGAGAAACATATGAGAAGTTTAGAGTACTTCTGTCTAAAAGGATAACCTTACATGTATCCCAGTTGAATTCCATCTGTCATTAGCAGCCATACCTCACAATATGTTGAAATTCACTGAAATGTTCCACTGTCTTCCACACTACTTATTAATACTGAAATATGTGAGAAAACTAGGAAATCAATGTTAGGCATTTGCTAAATAACAAATGTTTTCAAACATGGACATGGACTTAGTGGACTTTTTGCATACAGGTGTTGGAAAAAAATATGTGATTGCTACATATATTTTTTTTTATAGTGCTTTGGTGCTTTGTTATAGTCTTCAAAATATTAATCTTGGTTTGAATTGGGAGTGGTTTTGTTCTTTTTTGAAGCCATAGAATTTTGTGATTTTTTTTCTTTAAGGAAAAAAAATTTTTTACCCTTTGTCCACAAAATAAATATTATTATATTAATAAAAATATCAATATTAATAGTAATAATAATAATCAGTTTCTGAATATTATGTGGTTTATTTTTACACCTGAAGTTAATTCTTCTTACAAATTGGTTCAATAAGCCATCAGACTGAATTTAATCATAATACAAGAAAGTATCCAGGGAAATATTTGCATGTACTTCTCCAAAAAAAGCCTAATCATTAATGCCCTAAATATATGTGGTTGGTCTTCCACAGGAGAATCACAGCATCAGAAAAAGACACTATTGCCAGCAGAAGGTACAAAGCATACTAAGCTCCTTTTTCACACATAAAAACATCCATTACTTTGCATTAGTTGGGCAAGATATGTCAATCAGGAATTGAAAGTGCTCAGGGATCCCTCAATAGCTCACAAAAATATCTCGACTATCTAGAATTTCAATTAAATTTAAATTTACATTTAATTGACTTTGTCTTGCTCATTTCCCTCTCTGTTCACAGATGTATGTATAATTGCATTTATTCTAATTAATATTTACTGAATTTTAATCTACAAACCTTTGCTGCTGCTGAATATTGTTATTTTCTGAACAGTTCTCAAAAAAGCCCTTATTAAAACTTTTTGAGAATCCCTGTAACTTATGGTCCTTGAATTATCTTGAGATCCTTTCTTTTCTTTCTGGATTTTCAGAGAGTTTAAGATTTAGAAATAATGTATTTTTTTTAATGGAAATGTATGCACTTTGAATCCATCAAGGTATAGTTATCCAAGTCCCATGCTGTTTTTCTCTGAATTAGACTGTCTGCCAGGTTCCACAAGAACAAAGATGATTACCATGTGTTTTTTTATGCACTATATATCCTCAGATTGTCTTCTTAGAAGAAACCTAAGAAGTTCACACTCTCTAGTACTTAGGCATGCTGGTTTGTGTCCCTGAGTAGATTCACCCTCTATCTAGCTGTCATCTGGACAAGGAAACTTGAATGGAGGTTGTGCCCTTAGAGAAAGTGCTTTTAAAGTGCTTTTTTTTATCACTAAATGCCCAAATATCTTTATAGCTGCACTTCTTAATGATCCTCAAATGTTCCTAGGGATTAGCTATCCAATCATGACTTAAAAGTGTACCCACTTCAAATGTTTTTCAGTGACTGTCTCTTCATGCACTTGGCAAGCATGATGTGGTACCATTTGTCTTAATCATCTTTGGTGACGCATTAAGCTATGCAAAATTACTTCATATTTTGCATAAACGAAGATTAAGCAATCAGAAATTTGTTCCAGATCACTTGACACACAGTGAATTTTTAAAACACAAGACTGGTCCTATGACTGATCCTATGGGCGTTTATTTGTCTCTTTATGCACACACTTTCAGCATACAAAGCCATTACTGTCCTGCAAATAGTTTCCCAGATAGCTATCAGACTCTCATAAATGCTTTAATTTTCACAAGGGGCTTCAGACAAAACTGATAATATGCTGGTGTTGCTCCAGGTATTGCTTCTGATTGACTAGAAAAGGGGAAAAAAAACCCATTTTCAAAAAGGGAAAGAAGGAAGATCCAGGGAACTATAGGGTGGTCAGCCTCATCTCTGCCTGGTGAGATCATGGAGCAGATCCTCCTGGAGGCACTGCTGAAGCAGAAGGATAATGAAGAGGTGACTGGGTATAATCAACACAGCTTCACCAAGGGCAAATCAGGACTGACAGATTTTATGACCTTTTAGGAAAACGTCGCAATATCAACAGACAATGGAAGAGCAACCAAAGTCATTTACCTGGACCTGAGCAAAGCCTTTGACACAGTCTCACATGATATCCTGATCTCTAAGCTGGTAAAACATGGGTTTGACAGGTGGACCACTCAGTGTTTTAAGAACTGGCTTGATGGCCACACCAAAAGAGTGGCTGTCAATGGGTCCATGTCCAAGTGGAGGTCAGTGACATGTGGGGTCCCTCAAGAATCAGTGCTGGGACCCGTCCTGTTTAACATCTTTCTCAGCGACATGGACGGTGACATTGAGTGCACCTTCAGCAAAGTCACTGATGACACCAAGCTGTGTGGTGCAGCTGACACACTGGAGGGAAGCGATACCATCCAGAGGGACCTTGACAGGCTGGAGAGGTGAGTCCATGCCAGCCTTATGAAATTCAACAAGACCAAGTGCAAGGTCCTGCATCTGGGTCAAGGCAGTCCCAAGCACGAATATAATCTGGGCAGTGACTGGCTTGAGAGTAGCCCTGACAAAAAGGACTTGGGGGTGCTGGTGGATGAGAAGCTCAACATGAGCCATCAGTGCACACTTACAGCTCAGAAAGCCAACTGGATCCTTGGCTGCATCAGAAGTGTGGCCAGCAGGTCAAGGGAGGGGATTCTCCCCCTTTACTCTCCTCTCATGAGATCCCACCTGGAGTACAGTGTCCAGTTCTGGAGTCCCTGTTACAGGAGGGATATGGATGTGCTGGAGTGTGTCCAGAGAAGGGCCCCAAGGATGATCAGAGGGCTGGAGCAACTGTCCTGTGAAGACAGACTGAGAGAGTTAGGGTTATTCAGTCTGGAGAGGAGAAGGCTCTGAGGAGACCTTATTGTAGCCTTCCAGTATCTGAAGGAGGCCACAAGGACTTTTTAGGATGTCAGGTAGTGATAGGACATGGGGGAATGGATTAAAACTAGAGGAAGGGAGAATTGGACTGGAAGTTAGGAAGAAGTTCTTCACCATGAGAGTTTAGAGACACTGGCCCAGGTTGCCCAGGGAGGTGGTAGAAGCCCCATCCCTGGAAGTTTTTAAGGTCAGGCTGGACAGGGCTCTGAGCAACCTGGGCTGATGGGAGGTGTTCCTGCCCATGGCAGGGGGATTGGAACTGGTTGATCTTAAAGGTCCCTTCCAACCATTAAAAAGTCTATGATCCTATGATTCTATTATTTTAATTGGATTTGCCAGTTGGATAGTCCTCTGTCTGCAATGCCACAACAGATTAATCTCATTTGTAATCTGGATAGAGAAGCGCAAGCCTGTTGGCTGTTCACATTCTGGAAAGCATCAGCTGGGAAATTGTCTGTCTATGTAGGTAGCTTTTCTTCATTCATGATATGGGGGAGCTTAGTCAATCATCTCTAGAGAATTTTCCTGTTCTGGATCATTACTCTAATTGGTTATTTTTCCAGTCTAGAAAACTCAAAGATCTAAATACCTCTGTTGCAGGACTGAAGCAGTGTTCTTTTATTTTTTTTTACTTTGTGTATCATTAATTTAATAAATACAAGCTAAAGAGAGGATTTTTTTGTTGTTCTACATCTACTTTTAAAGACTTATACATACACATATGTAATAAAGAGTTCAGGATATTATGTATTTATACAGTATTATCTGGGGTGGCAGAATGACTTTCCTATTTCAAAACTGTGGCTTAGTATTATAACAAAATTGAAAGTCCAAACCACAACTAATCACAACTTAAATTACTGAAACAAAATTTGTTGCTTGAGTAAAACTATATTCTTCCAACTTGTCATAATGAGCATTTCCCATATTTCGGTTTTGTCAAGAAAACAGATAAGGGATGGGAAAACTAGAGTGGTAACTTTCCAAAAACATGTCACATTTATCCCTCTTGTGGGACTAGAAACCTCTGTGTTAGCTTTATGGTGTTTTAGGGTATAGTGAAATTACTTCACCTCAGTTTGAAGTATTTCCTACACATGTGAGTTTATAAACAATGTTATTGCCAGGCAGAAAGCCTAAATGCTTAAAAATAAAGAGGAATGGTGAAAAAGTAGCCTTTTAACCATTACAAGCTGTTTTCCTCAAATAAAGCAGCAAATAAATTACTGTATTAAACAATCCAAGACTGCTGAAAGTGAGCAGCGGTCACTCCAGTGCCAGAATTCACAACCATGCCCTGATAAGCTAACAGCAATTAAGCAGATAAGATGTTAATAGGTGCCAGCAACTTCTGGTGATAGAGGTGGACATAAAGCAAATTAGAGTGTTAGGGTGCAAATTATGGAGATTTCTGAGAGCCAGATCTAGACACTGCAAGGATATCCATTCCTAAAGGTAAATGAGCCTTCAGGGCCTCTAGTTGTTTGTATTATAATGTGGAGGATATCCAAATCTTTTTATATTTATGCAATAATTGGTTAAAACTTCAGTAGTAGGACTCTTAAGCTTGGGTAGGACACATGATAAGAGACTCCCAACATGAAGAAGAGGAAAAACTTGCACTGTGCTTTTTCTGGCTATCCTTTACACAGCATACACACAAACAAGTGCACATACATTCATGTAGCTGTTTGACAGCCCTATTGCCAGTGAAATTTGATTATCTACAATCTTTTTAACAAGAACCTTGCTTTCTGAAAGTCACCAGTGCCTCTACTCTGTGTAAGATAAGCATGACAAACACTCCAGCAACAAGGGAATGGCATTACAGGCCCTGCTTGGCAGCAGCAGCAGCAGCTACAGCAGCAGCAGGGGCTCAGCAAATCTCCCCCACATTTGTTTGTTTATGTGCTCTGAAAATCCAGATTGGTAAATTGCATGAAGCAAGAATTTATTATGTTAGTAGGGGCTGACTTGAAAGTTTCCCTCTCTCTTTATTTTAATGGTCATTTAAATTACTTTTGCAGAATTTGACAGAGCTTTGATCATCACACACAGGGATGATGCACAAATTCAAACTGAATCTTTCATTTTAATAAACATAAGCCCAGATCCCCATTTGGATCATGGATGATGCTACTGGTCTGTCTTCAGATTTTCTGCCAAACACTGCCACCAAGTGTGAATCTAAGATTTTCTCCTGAACAAGTAAGAAGCAAAAGAACCCACCTGCCACCTTCTGCTCCACATTCCTCCTCAACAGAGGGTTGAGAGATGTCCAGAAAGGCACTCACTCCTCCTCTCTTTTTTTTCTTTCTAAAATTGGCTGTTCAAAGCTGGCTGGTTCTCACTGAAAGTATTACATCTATTACAATGAAACCTAGTCTCCCAGTCAAACAAGATATTGTAACAGACACCAATCCTATTCTTAGTCCAAGAGAATAAAGGTGACTAATGACTCAAAAAAACCAAAACAGTTCAAAGCAAAAATTACTGTGGCATGTGATTGATGACGGAAATAACATCAGTCTTGCAAAAGGAATATCTAAATTGCTTCTTAAAAAAAGAGTTTATCTTTCCATGTCAGTTTGTCTGCTCACCACATGGAAAGGTAAATATAAATAAAAAAATAAAATCTGAAATCTTTCTGATTGCAGCTGACTAAACTCTTCATGAAGACTGTCATTCAGATATAAAGTGACAACAGGTCAAACAGCCTAACTTTTTGGAAGACAAACCTCATTTCAAAATGAGAGTGCCCACACATCCATCTGGTTAACTTTAAATTCCTTATATTAACTGGAGTTTATTCTCTATACTTCTCAGCTGCGCCTCTCTATGTAGTCCATAAGAAAGTCATCTAAGTGCCAGAGAATGTCACTTGTCAAAAGAGAACTTGAGAAAGCAAAAAAACACTGTAGTTAAAAAGAAAGAATGTGATTTACAGCCTGTTACTATCACTTTTTGGTTGCAATGAGTTCAGTAAGTAAGGCTGTGGGATTCAGCAGTGGTTCCCACCTTTGAGTGAGGCAAGACTCCAGCAAGGACTGTCTCCTTCACCCACCTTCCCTGGCTTCAGGGAGAATGCAAGGTTAGAAAAATGCTATTTTATTTAAGCCTTGAATGGTTCAAGCATAAAGTCAGGGCTCTAACTGAAGAGTTTTGACCTTCAGCAGTTTTAATTTATCAAGGATGTGAAGCAGAAGGATGCACTCGAAGTGGCTTATAACAGACAGGCTCCACAGTCGTGGAAAACACAGATTTTAAAACAAGACGTAGGATAGATGTAGACAACTGAATCCCAAGGTGCAGTTCAGAAAACTCCATTTAGCTAGAAATATCATCCCCAGGGCACAAAAGGTAGATTTCTTTCACTCAACATTTTGAAAATTTTTACAGATATGTTTAAATAATTCTATCTTTGGATGCATGCACTTACTTTCTCATTGTTTAACAGGTTCTGCCCATCCATATCGGAGAACAAAACTCAGCCCTGGGCTTTCTTCAGTGGTTTTTGTGGCTGAACACAAAATATTAGTTAAATAATATGCATTTTTCCTTAAGTAAATGTGAAGACTGTACCTATATAATTATGTCTCCTGCAGGTCTTAACAGCACCAGAGGAGCTGTTATCTTTTATCAGGCAAATTGGAAGCAGCTTTAAAATTGGTATATGTGCCAGAGCAGTTCTTTGGATCTATTAGGTAAATGATCTCACTTCTTTTTTTTTCTTTCTTTCTTTTCTTTTTCCTTTTTTTTTTTTTAATTCTAGGTGGTCTAGCCTCGCATCACATAGATAGGATTTACAGGGGCAACATGCATTAATTTTATTCTAAATCAAGTCTATAAATCCCCATATATTGATGAGAAGCCAGACCCTTAAGTACTAATTCTAATTCTAATAGAGATCTGAATGCTCGCCTGTAATAGATCATGGTATTCTGGAGTGGAAAGAAGGTAAAACCTACATTAAAGGCACTTACAGAGCACTTCTTCCTGGGACAGACTATAAACTTTTCAATTCTTCATCCAGTCTGGTTTTGAATTTTTCAAGTACCAGATCTTCTGTCAGTCCCCTGAGGAAAATATTCTGTGTCCCCACAGAGCAAGCATTGTTAAGAGCTCTTTCTAGACATTCAGTTCAATTATTCATTTATTCACTCCTAATTATGCTCACCTCAATAAAAAATTGTTCTCCTCAGAACTGCACTCAGTTGGAGATACCTCCCTGTGCCCCCTGCTATTATTTGGACAAAGTTAGTGATTCCATTATTCATGTGCCTCAAATGAAGCTTGTATGTCTGTCTTCGTGGGATTTCTCTGTGTTCCAATTCCCCAGCTCTACAATAAGTCTCACTTTTTGACATCCTTTATCTATTCTTCTAAAAGCTCTAATACAGGATCAGTCTTTATTAGTGTACATTATCTACAAGCAATACTTAGGGAGTCTAAGATCAGCTTCTCAAATTCTCTGAGATACAAATGAAAAAGTGTAACAAGAAAAGGAAAAGTTGCAGATTATTCTACTTAATTATGACAGCAAATTACTATTAGAGAACAGTGAATGAAATCAAGATCCCTCTCTAAGCCTATCTGGTTATCACTGACTTCAAATAGGTTTAATTAAAAAAATAGATTAAGAGAATCTACAAAATAGAGGTATCAGTTAATATTGAATGCTGGAAAGTAGCCAAAGTAACATTTACAATAAACCTATGAAAAAAAACCATTGTGAAACAGATGTTTATAAAAATGGGTTACTTGCGTTTTATTCACATGCAATTGGAGATTTTTTTTTTTCCCTGAATAACAATTGGCTAGGGAAATGCTAGCCAACTTGGAAAACAAAACTGAGCAATGTCTGTGTGGATCCTGAAATAAATTATTTGAATAATTTCTTATGGCTGGAGAGGTGAAGCATGTGTGATCCCAAAACACCTTTTATTCCTCTTAAATAGAGAAGATTCCAGCAAGGAACTAAAACACTGACAGAACTGGAGTAGTGGTGAAGAGACCAAGATGCTGACTGCAGATCTTCTTATCTTCTGTTTGGATTCAAGGAGGACATTTCATATTCTTGTTCCTCAATTTCTGTTGTACTGTTCATTTAAACAATAATGTGAAGTATTAATTAATGGCAGTATGTTTGTAATGTCCCTAACAACATGGATTTCAGAATTCATATGGGATCAGCAGAAATGAACAGTCCAAACATAAGTATGTTTTCACCTGAAACTACACAGAAAATATTACATGATTCTTCAGATGACATGACATTGACACAACATTCCTTGACACTGTAAAACAGAGAAATTCAGTTTCACTTCTTTAAGTGCTGCAATCGAGTCAACTAAGGTGAAGCCACATATTTTGTGAGGCCTTAATGATCAATGGAAAGCCATTGGCACTTTCTAAGGGACAGTCAGACCACCTAAGAGAGGAATAATCCCAAGGAAGGCCTAGAATCCTCTGAAAGTACTGAGGAGAAGTAGGAACCTGATGCAGAAATTCCAGTTTAAAGCCCAGCATCACCTAGGAGGAATAGAGGTCAAAACCAGTAAGATCCTTTGTTGAGGAGTTCAAAGCCTCATTATATTTTAAAGAGGTATAAGGCACACATCTTATAGAGAGCACAATATTGTGTGCCCATGGAACTTCATGCACAAACCAATGAAGCCGACAAAGGCAAGGTCTCTTACCCCCAAGAACTGAAATACCTTGAGCCACTGCCCATATTACACCTCTTGTTCAAATGTGTTTTTTTTTCAATCTAATAGTCTTAAAAAACCCTCAATAAATGTTGTGTTCTTTTTGTATGCATACACTGGGGGGTGGGGGTTGGGGTAGGTGTGGGTTTAAGAGTGGGGTGTAGGTTGGGGGCAGAGCAAGCAGGAGGAAAGAAATGTTCTGAACACCAAAGAATGCATACTGTGCATATGAGTCCAGACCAAAGGCAGCTTGTCCTTTCTCTGTTGTGTAGCTGCCCTGAACAGATATAGTATGAGGATCAAGGAAATCTTCTCTGAGGTCCAATAATTTAGCTAGCAAAATCACATCATCAAAGACTGTTCATATAATTGCTAATTAGTGATTTTATGTCTCCAGGACTTCTTGTGTTTGTACAGGACTCACAGCAATATAATGATAAAGGCATTGAATAAAACTCCTACAACTTTCCAAGTTATTCCTCATTGCTTAAAAAAAAAAAAAGCAGAGCATTCTTCATAATAACCTTTTTAAGCCCTTACATATTTTCCAGCACAATGATATATGAAGAATGAGAAGACACTGTCTTTGGATCTGCTGCAAGATAAACATCTCTGTATCCAGAGGACTGTAAATGTAGTATTCATTTTCTGTAATCCTATGAATAGTCATGGTATGAAATTGTTTAGAGTCAGGTAGTATGCTTCCTTATGATCTTGTTGTCTACCTCAACTGTTTTCCTATATTAACTTTACATTATTACAAAGCAGTCTGGACACATGTTTGTGGTCTCAGTTGAAGTGCTCAAGAATCAATAATTTATTGTAAGAGCAAGAGCCTAGGTGTCCATGTTGCCTTGCATTTTTCACCTGTTCTTGCTTCTTATGAGTAATTCATGTTATTTTAAAGAGGATGCTTATACCCCCTGTACAGAGGTGAAAAGGTTTTAATGAAGGTGGTTCCTTGAAACTGTGAGTTCTAGCCTGGATGATGGCAGTTATATTCCACCTTATCTCCTCTCAGCAGATGGTGATCAGAACAGCAGTCCTACTATTGGTGGTACTTGGCACACCCTAATGTCTCCCAGACTCATGAAAAAAAGATTAGTTTGAAGATGTGAAAAATAGATTTCCTTATTCACTCACTGGAACTGCTCCATGTCTTATATTCTTCATAGTTAGATAATGTGAAAGAAAATTTTTTCCTGTTGGAGGTAGGGTAGATTATGACTTGTGCAATAAATTTCTACTGGACAAATATATTTGTTCCAGCCTAACACATTTACCAATGGGTTTCAAGTTTTATTTTACTTAAACTTATGAGAAAGTGTCATTATAGTGATGTTGCCAGTGTTACTTAGGACAGAATATAGAAATTAATTCAGGTTGTGTGAACAGAGAATATGGAGGTTCCATCTGGTATTTGATCACGTGTCAGTGTCCCCCTGGAAAACTTGCTCTGTGCTTCATAAATAACTTCTAGAGGATCAAAGGTCTGAGCATGAAACACCATAGTAAATTTGTCCATGGATGATCCAGCAAAATCAATAGAACCACATCAGGGATAAATTTGTCCTAATATGTTTACCCACACATAAAATCTGTATACCATCATCATATTTATTGTGGTATGAAACAAGAAATCACAGCTATTCATATCCTTCTTTGTCTGCCACACATCCCACAGCTAATTTTGTGTTACTCTGGAGAAAATAACTGCTAAATAGGAGCAGCCTCCTCTCCATATTCACCCTGAACCAGAGTCCATCCTTGCACCTTAACCTATTTTAGTATGAGGCTGACTCCTAAAAATAATATATATGTGTATGCAGAACATTTTAAATATTATCTCAGTATTCTTTTTTACTTTTAGAAGTTGGGTCTGTTATTTTCAGCAGTGTTTGTCCTCATTTCCTAATATTTTCTCCACACCATGCTAGCATGATACAGTCTTAATTTTCTGGGAACAAGAATGCTGGAAGTACAAGGAATGCTTAGAGCTGGGATGCCGGGGGAATGGTTTCCCTGGCAACAATAAGCACATGAAAAGTATTCAGAGCAGTCCTTGTTTCCCCTCTGTTTTAAGTCTCCATTGATAGGGGAATTCAATCTACTTCGGATTATTTATTTATTTAATTTATTTATTTATTATTTATTTAATGTTTACGTCAGGGCGGAAAGGCGAGGAGTCTCTCTCTGTTACGTTTCGCCACCTTGTGGAGCAAGCCTGCAGGAAGGGTAATGACTGCAGGAATTTAGGAGAGGTGGCCACAGGTCCCGCGGGGCTCAGGAGAGGAAGTACAAGAGAAGAAGAGAGAATAAACAGTGATTAAAATAACGGATCTTATTTTCAAATGATAAATTTTCTGAGGTCAGTTTTAAAACAAGACAGAGGAATGTAGGTTTCAGCCTAAGGCTTGGCACTGATTCAGCAAGACACTTAGGTTCTTGTCTTCCTCTAACATGGGGACCAGACACTTTGATTTAAAATGCAGATCCTCTATGTTCTTTATGTTTTAGACATTTGGACAGTCTCATATAATTTAGACACATGATTCAATACCTCACTGAACCATGGCTTATATGATGTAACTTCAGGGTCATTCTGATCTTGCTGCATTTCCTTATTTCCTAGAGGCTTATTTACGAAGTTGCTTTTGAGAAGGTGCAATAAAACTGAAATCGTCTTCAATTTACCTTTTCTTTCCCTGCACTGACATTTTAAAGTGAGGACATCTGTGTCTGGTTTGTCTGCAGTTTAACATGTTTCTCTAGTAGTGGTCATAGCTGTGGTTTTGCACACATTGAAAGAGGTTTAAGCCCCAGACCAAAAAAAGCTGGGGATATGATCAGTCTTTTTTGAATGTCTGATACACCTATTAACTTTAATACAGAAGGAGTTGGAGCTGACTTTTATGGGTGATCTTACTGTGTAGTTTTTCATGGAGCATCACAAAATTATGACCAAGTCCCTTCATGTGAGGTTCCACTCAGGTGGAATTTTGAATTCTCTTTGCCTCAAATGACAATGTGACAAACAGTAACATTGGGTGGGTGGAGGAGGGGGAGGGAAGACTGACACTGGGTTGAATGTACCTTTCAGTGAGATGCTGTCTCCAGCAAACTGGCTCTGAACTGCAAGGGACACCTTTGGCCTCCTGCTTACAACAGGCAACTGAGTAACTGATATTAATGACAGCTCTGCTCCTGGGGAGGAAAGCTGGAAAAACAAGTTTTCCCTCTCCTTGGGCCAGCAAAAGGAGCAGTGAATCATTTGCCTGGAACAGTGGGAATTTGGGAGCTATAAGCAATACTGAGGTTCCCATTTCATTGTCATCCTTCACTGACCCACCGTCCTGCACTGAGCTCTGTTTGGAATCAGAATGCCCTAGTGAAAAAGAAACCCTCACCAGACACTTCTGGACCTGTAGTGGTGGCTTTCTCAAGCTCCCTCATTCTCTCCTTTCTTTCTCACATTCTTAGTCTTGTCTCCAATCTCTTTCTCTCTTTCTCTTTTCCTTGTATCTTTTCTTTTTCTCTTTTCCTCACAATATATATATATCTCACATATTTGGGAATGGGGGGGGAGGGGGAGAGGTGTCTGTGTGTTATATCATTTTTCTTGTGTTTGCCTAATAAATCTTTATGCTTGCACCTGACCCTTTTTGCTGGTTGGATTTTGGTTTTGCAAGTTTTAATAAGTTACATTCAGATTGCAACACTTCCTGAAAATTTTGTCCACTTTGATATTAAGAGACATAGATAATCTGACAATGGACATTAGTGTATGTAACCTCAATGGAATAACTATAATCTCCTAGTATTGAGTCCCAGAATATTTACACAGTATCATGAGTTACGGATTTTTTGCAAAATGGAAAAAATATGCTTTAAATGTAAAACCCACAAACACATTGTTTCTGCCAGAAACATTGATACATGAACAAACTTAAATTTTATCTTTATTCTCATATTAAACATGAGTTGAGCTTCTGTTCTTCTTTTTCCTTTCTTAGTATAGAGTCTTTGTCTTTTCTGCACTCTCCTTTGTATTTTGCTGAGAATTAATATACCCCAAGAGCATAAGCGTGCCTTTGTCCTAACTGAATCTTTCAAAACTGTTTTTATTTTATAACTTTCCTACAACTGTTGATATTGTCCTGCAAGTTCTTAATCTTCTTCCCTGCCTCCCCACAGGCTCCTGTATTAGATTCCCTTGGAGATGACCTTCATCACTCAAGAGGTGAAAAAATCACATAGACGTGAATTATCTTCTGTGATCAAAATCAGTTTGCTATGTTCACCCTCAAAAACATTCCATGAAACCAAACTAACCAAATAAATAAGGAAAACTCATAAAAAACAGACATTCATAGAGGAAAAGCAAATATTTGTAATCACTTGGTATCCTCTCTTGAGCTTTCACATAGCATACCAACCAGCACCCAAAGTTTGCATCATCACAAGAGAAGCCTTGTGACAATCATCATGACACCACATGACTAGTCATGTGTAATAACATGAGAACCCAGAAAGAAAAACTAAATAAAGAAAAAGATGTGGAATATATTTGCAGCCTTTCCCTAGGCTTTGATTAGTGAGGTTTCGTTAATAAACCTTTATTACAATAAGCCTTTAAGGTTCATTAATAGATACCACCTTGAGCTTCAACCCAAACAGCTGTTGCTGGACAATAATGATGAAGATTTTAGACTGTCTGGGTACTTTAAAAAAAGTGTTTCCCATTTGCAAACAAGTAATCAAGCGTTCAAGGAAGTGTGCTTTCCTGAAGGCAGAAAAGAAAAAAAACAATGAGGGAGGATATTAGATGGGATGCAATGATTTATTTATTGTTTTCACAAATTAAAATAGCCATTTCAAGTTCCCTTCTTATGGTAAAGTAACTTCAGAGAACTTGGCTTCTTTCTGTCTTCTCTAGAAAGCCTCATCTGCAGCCATGATGTGCCAAGGCTCTGTCAATCCATCCTGTGCTATCAGGACTGTGAGGTTTTGGTCACTCACCAGCCTTGTGCTTGTCACTCATGCTTGCCTTGCTGGCCTCAAAGCTGCCCCTGTTCTTCAGAAATTTCTGCTTTTCAGTGGTAAGGGTAGCTGAACAGGTGGACTGTAGTTCCCACAGAAGTGCCCTAAAAAAAGATGAAAGTAACAAGCTGACATTGTTAAATTAGTCAGCAGTCCCCTCCTTTCAGGTCCTTTTTTCTCTCTTTGGTCAGATCAAGCACCTTCCCTTACTGGGCTCCTGTATTCTCTTTTCTCCATCGCTCTGGGCACATTGCTAGTGAATCACAGCAGGCAGACTTTGACTACTACTCCTACAAATACAGCTGACCTATGCCACAGATTTATTTTATGCCTTCTAATAAGCCCCTGCATGAGTCTCTGTTTGAAGATTACATAATTAAATCCAGTTATAGTTTTTGGTTGCAGTACTGCAAAATAAACCTCTGCATGGTTCTTGGGGATGACTTTCACTTCCTCTTGAACACAGCCTTCTCCCCAAACATATTTCCTAACTTTCACCTCTCCCAGACTGATATACTGCTATTCAAAGTAAAGCTATTGAGGATTTGTTATTTAATATTACTGCATTCACCACATCCATGTATCCAGAATACACTTACTCTAGTAAGCCATCTGCTACCTCTCATCCATGCACACATACTTCTGTCTTTGGTTAGATGAGAGAGCAAACACCTGACAGATGCTTGGTCATGTTGCTTATTATTTCTGGAACATATTCAGGTCCTGAAATTAGAAACAGGAGAGAGAAGGTGCAGAATTTAGGCAAATTCTCTGTAACCCTGTCAGAATTATGTATCTGGAAGAATTTCTGCAAAGATTAGATGTAGAAAGACAACACTGTATCTTTCCTCTTTACATAACTCGGCTGTAGCAGCATCATTGACAGTCATTCTAGCTTTTATTCAAACCCAGAAATACTGCATAATGAGATCTAAGACCTCCTGTATTTTTTATCCATTCCCATCTCTTTGGTATCTGAGTACCTTCTAGTATAATTCTAAGTGACATAATTAGCATCTGTCAACTGTGTCTCACTCTCCCCACAGGAGGCAAAGACTGCCTGTGGATTTGTTTTTCTTCAAATGTGCCCAGTGTCATGTGTTTGTGTTAGCCAAGACACTAAAAAAAGAGGGGGAAAAAGGACTTTATATTTGACACAAAGAGAAGAGAGGTGAGTGGTAAATAAATCCTTTGGCAATCTGTGAAACTGTAACCCTCCTGGTACTCAATCTATTGCTGACACAACACATCAAGTGTTCCACTTAGTTTTCTAATAACCCATCAGTAGCAGGGACACTTTATGACCTTCAAATGACTTTTATATCCTCTCGGGATCCTTCACAGGTGGACCCTCATGTGGCCTAGATGGAAGAAAATGTTTCTAGGACATGGTACTCTTCAGCTTCTTAATATCACCAGCAAGCACCATAGAAGCAACAGTGCCCCTTTCTGACTCTACACAATTTTCCCACTCCTTCCTAAAAAAATTCCTCTCTCTTCTCTTCTTCTTGAGGGTTTGGCTGGCCAGTTGCACAATACCAGCTTATATGTTGGGGATGAATACACACCATGAATTTGAACCTGTTCTAAAATATCACAAAGTCATCCACATTCCTTTTTTCCTACCCCTAAACTGTTCCCCTGAGACAGATAGTAAATCCATTATTTACCAAGGAGTTTAGACAGTTATTGAGGCCTGTGTCCTAACATATGTGCACTGTGTATGGCTGAGGTCTTGAATATTCAGCATGGTGGAATTTGTTTAGTCTAGAGGAGGGAAGAGTGAGGAGAGACATAAGTATCTTCAAACGTGTAAAAACGGCTGCAAAAAGGAAATTATAAAGTGTTTTTCCTGTCCACTGAGGCTATGGCAAGAAGTAATGGGTTTTAGTTGCAGTAGAGGAGATTTAGGTTGGGCTTTAGGGAAAAATTCCTAACTGTAAGGATTGTAAAGGATGGGAATAAGTTGCACAGAGAGACTGCAGATGCCCCATTACTGGAGATTTTTAAAAATTACTTAGATGAATCTCTGTCAGAAAGTTATGGTAGGCAAAAGATTAGCTGGTTCTGAAATCCTCTCTAGCCCTGCTAGCTGTGCTTCTATTGGAAACTAACATAGTGAGAAAGAGTTAACATAATGTATGGAGGCACCTGAGTACTGAGAAAGTATTTGTCTGTATTGTAAAATGTTTGTTGTCACCTGGGGGAATCTGTTTCCGTTCCCCAAATTCATTTTCCTACCAAGAAATATCTCTGCTTTTTATATTTGTCTTCCAGATTACATTTTTTATCAGCTTTTAAGCAGGCCCACATGTGGGACATTTATTTTTTGATAGTGTACAATCATTTCCCTGTAAGTTCTGCGGTGCTTCTTTGTCATTTTCTAAAAATTATGATGACATTTCACTCCTAAAAATGTTCCAAAGTGGTCCCCTGGGCAAATGGCCTTTGCTTAAAACATTCTACATGCTGTTGTATCTACTCTGCACTTGTGTTTTAGAAATACATTATGCTCTCAGTGTTATTTGTGCTTCAAAACTATTCAAATTAGATTCAGCTAGGATTTGATTAGAGGAAAGGTGAGGTGACTTGGCTCTCTGTGCTAGGCAATGAGCAGTAGCTCTAAACTTGTTTTTTTCACAAAATGAACATAATGTGGTGGTCAGATTATGTTGACTTTCTCTTCTAAGTAGTCAAAGTACATGAATTTTAAATGCTTGCACTCAAAAAATTAAATGTGGGACAAAAAAAATTGGTTTGCCACAACCCTGTAAAGCTGCAGCTCAGAATGAAGAACAGATCAGCAAAGGCTTGAACTGGATGACAAATGTTGATCCCCAGTCCCCACCCTGGTTGCATCCCCTAACAAATACTCTTATCCCATAACAAACTGGTATTTAAATGAGACTGAGATTGGGAAAGACTAATATTCAGCTTCAGGGAGAAGAGAATGAGATTAGATGAATGTGGTTTATCAATAATTATAAAAGAGGAATGCTAAAAGGTTGAATTCTGTATTTTGGCAACAACAGCAGAGATTTTAGTTACATAATTATGAATTTTAAAATAAATTGTAAGTTATATAGGACTTTTATTTGAAAAAATGTTTAAGCTTGAACAGACATCAGTCTGACACAAGTTGCAGTATGCATTTTTCCATTTAAGATTTTGTTTTTGCAGACCCAGATAAAATTTTGCAGAATAAAAAAATCTTATTACACGTTTAGCTTAAGGTTTTTACTGAACATGCTCCTTAATGAGCAATATGGAAGGGAATGAGTCCTGGGAGGTTATGGTCCCAGTGCATCACAGGGGAAAAATCTGGCCTGCAAAACACCACCTGGTTTAAATTTCAGATTATTCTAAGGAATATTTCTTTTTCTATACAGCATCATCTCTTTTCAGATAAGAAATAGTTCTTTGAAATTTTTTTATTTTATTTTTAATTTTTTAAACCTGTAAGTTAATATTCTTTCCAGTGTTAAAAGTGAGTATTCTCTCTGCCCTGGTAGATGAACAAACATCATTCACATTGTCTGGCCAACTTGAAATAGCAGAAATACAAATGGGATGAAGTCAATCATTGCTGTGAAGGGGAGTTTCTAGATTTCCTACCAACTTTCTGTCTCACTTGGGACAATCAGTTACTTCTTATGACAGAGTTCCACCCAAACCAAAAAAAAAAAAAAAAAAGACAAGGAAAACTATGTTTTTTCCTTCATTTCGTCTTTTTATGTTCATCTTGCCAGTACAGATCTATGGGCAAGGATGCATTTTCCTGTGGTTGAAGAAACACAAAGACCTTGTTTTTGTAGCAGTCGAAAGAGCAGATCAAGGAAATCTCTCCTAAAGGAAGGCTTCACAGGGGTACATTTAAGTAACTGAGTGACAGAATCCCTCTTTCCCACCAGAGACAGTCAAAGTGTTAAGATTTTGCTGGCTCACATTTGTATGTTAGTTTTACTTATGGCATATTTCCCCCATAAGAGCTGAAAACTTGATCTTTTGAAAAAGGCAGACTCTGTAATGAAGTCCTATGACTTCAGAATACAGGACTTCAAGTGGAGCCTTTAGCAGTTAAGACAAATTTGGGGGCAATTATTATTCTCAGCTTGGTATCTCAGAGGTTTTACAGCATGTTGCCAAGGATTCCTCATCTGTTCCAGTAAATCTCTCCCCATCTTTTTTTTATGGTGGGTATATTCTCCAGGTGAAACCATAGAATGTCTTGATCACAAGGTTTGTAAATGCCCATGTGCAATTACTTTCTCAGTTTGGTGCTCAGAAAGAACACACAACATTTTAGTAAATAAGTGGAGAAGGCTGGTGAGGAGGACTCTATTAAATGCTCTTAAATGTCAAAAAGCAATAGCAAAAGTACAGCTACATTCAGAAATAAAATTCTGCCTACTGAAGTAAATTGCTTAATATTGTATCCACTGTATAAAAGCAATAGTGAGTTTTCCCTGTCCGGATGCTGGAATTGGTAATTAGGGCATTGGCTGATGAGAAATAGTTTGGTGGTATTCTGCTTTCTTGAAGAAAACTAAGAAAAACCTTTGAAGTCACTACCTCCTCACTCCTGAAACTATGACATGACAGAAGGATAAATAATAATCAGGTAACTTGAGGATAATCTCTTTCATGTATCAGATGGAGAGAATTACTTGATTAATGTACCTGTTGAATCTGGTCCTTTTTTTTCTCCTATCTGTTCTTCAGTTCTCAGAAAATCCCTTCCTCATCATCCTTTCAGTTTTGTTAAAAATAGCATAGTTTAAATAATACTAAATTAAAGCTTTCCATTCAATTTTTTGTTTTACAGTGTCTGTGTTACCATAGTGGGATCCTCCTAAACACAGCACAGGGAAGACCCCTCAACTGGAGCATGTCAAGAGGCTTTTATTCTTGACTTTTGTGTTTATGCATTCACTAAACACCTTTACCTGGCTTTTTTTCCTTCTCGCTTAGCCCATGACCAGAATTCAATTGTAGAAAACACGTATGAAAACCTGGGTCTACTTTCCCCCTCAAAACCTAAGGATGCCTGTGGTTTGTTCCTTCTTGTTGCAGGAGTTGGACCAGGTGCCAGGCTTGCATTTCAAACTTTATACTCTGCTTAAAGTTTCAGAGAAACTAACTCGTATACTATTCAGTTTTCTCTTAATATATATTCATAGGAAATGCTTGATGGCCAGGATTCTGCTCCAGATTGAACAGACTAACTAGAGTGCCTGCATCTGAAGTTAGTGTCATAATTCCTTCTGTGTCCAGTGACTATTATTATTTAAGCATCTGATGCAGTACTCAAATATAAGGCTTATACTACCAAGTAGGACATTCCAGGGTACCCAAAATTGTTGCAATCCTCCACTCCAAATGATCAGGGTTCTTTTTTGGGCCTTCCCTGGTATCAGCCAAGCCTACAGGGATGTCTTGGCTATCTGGGGTTTCACTTACCTCCTTCACACTCAGATAACTGAATTTCAGTGTCTTAGTCTGCAGCTGCATCCCTCTCAGCATTGGAAAGAAGGATCAATCTTTTAGGTATCTCCATTATAATTTTTTATGGTAAGGGAGTTATTTCTTTTTTTACTGTCTCTGAAAAAGATTTCTGAATCACTGTGATTGCTTTTCTGTTAGATTTCATCACAACTTCTTATTTCTTCTTTCATTGTTCATGATCTGCATTTCTCTAGTGTAATTCATCTTCCTGACAGTCACATGCCATTTGGTCCAGAACTATAAACTTTTGATGGTCCCATACATTTTGCACTGGGCTGCAGGCAGTATTAAAATGTACCAGTCTTGTTTCAGTATTTGGGCTGAGATGGAAATCAAACTGGGAAACTTGGTCTGAGCAGTTAACCTTTTTTGGTCAGGAATTCTTCAGAGTAAAATCAATAAGCTCAGGTTTCAGATGAGAAGGGCAATACCTATTGCATTAGAAGACAAAAGAAATTATGTTCAAATTCTACATGAGGTGCAAGAATTTTCTTTGTAGAATATATTTTACCATCAAGATTTCCTGTCAATATGAAAAAAAAATTAAGAAACAAACAAAGCCCTCAAACCCACAAAACATCCCATCCAAACCAAACCAACCAACCAACCAACAAAAAAAAGCCTACAGCTGATGTTCCCTTAATTAAAATGCTGAATTGATTAATACACTGCTACCTGGAGGCATGAAGTGTATGCCTTCCTAAAACTCTAACTCTTTGTCTCATTATGGTTCTTTACATAGCTAATTAATTTAGCTTTCTATTATAATCCTTCTTTTAATCACTGTATTTTCAATTTCTTCATTCACTCAGATCATCTTTTTTTCCACTTCTACTCTGATGCTTCAGTTCCATACTACAGATCTGCAGAGTCTATTTGACTTGCTAAATCTTTCTAAGAATTTTTAACCCAAACCTATTAACCTCAGACAAAGTGTTATGGAGATTTTAATTTGTATGCAGTAAGAATCCTCTTCAGACAGTGGGGAAAATTCCAAAAGAAATATAAATCAGTATCTTAAGTTACTCCAATGTTCAATATGGCACCAGTAGCTGTTACATATTTTTTTCCTCTCCTTCTCAGATTCAAGTACATATGCTCAGCAATTACTGTTACATTTGCATAACAGGACATTTTTTTATTAGCATATCTTGGACTTGTGTTTGCATTTTTTTGAGTGTGCTTACTTTCATTCTCTACTTTGTCCTTATTCCCTCTTCATGTTCTGTTATACCTACTCAAGTTTTCCTTTGCTCTTGTTTTGTTTTCCTGAAGGTTTTTTGTCTCCAGAGCTTTATTTAGTATTTGGTTTTGTTATTAACATCACAAAGTAGTGGGTTATCAGGAAGGCAAGGCATATAACAAATTAAAGTTGAATTAATTAATTTTCAAACCAGGTGATAAATGCTTCCACAGGGATAACCACACAATAGAGTGATGCACCAGAAGATTTTACAAAAACTCTAAAGTGCTTTATATTCACTCAATCTTTAATGCTATTTCAAATTTGTGTAGTCTGAAGAAAAAAGCATTAAAAAAGTTTCCATCAAATTTCTATGTTTTATACAATTTAAATGCTCTGACTTCAACCATGGCCATCCAGAAGCTCACCAAGACAAGTGATGTCATATTCTTGGTGTAACAATGTCAAGTGTGATGTTTTGCTTGACCGTTCTCTTTACAGGAGTTAGACAGGCAATGTTTAGATACCTATTCAAATGTAAAAAACTCTTCAGTGTAATGAATTCAACATTCAGTTGTGCAGAATTCTATAATAATCCACTGTCTGTGAAACCTAGTGCCTTTTTTGTTCAATTTTATTTATCTTATTTGTGAAATAGTGGAAGGATCTTTATATAAATGTACAAGTAAGTACAATTTTTTAGCATTGTTTCATAATTTCACCCTCAAAATTCAGTAGATTCTTGGTACATTCTTACTTGTAATACTTTGAGATCTCAAATGAAATGCTGGTCAGGTCGGATTCATCTTCCTGTTCATGGCTTTGCTCTGTGAATTCATTGATTTCAGTAATTAAATGACTTGGAAGTAAATCTCAGCCCTTTGCTGCATGTAACTCATCAGTGCTGATGGCTGAATCTTAATAAGCTGTTTAGCGTGATCTTGTGCCAGAGCAGCTAGGTGTTAACAGTTTCCCTTGTGCTACACTTCCATGCAGCAATCTGTGGTTATAATTGACTCTGCCAGGACAAAAGAAAGAGGAGGTGGAATGGCTGTAGATTAAAATGAAGCAGTGCCATGGTTAGCTCAATAAATACAGAATTCTTGCTTTTTTTTTTTTTTTTTTTTTTTTTTTTGGTATGTAAACTGAAATCAGTGGTTACAATTTTTTTCTTTCTTTCAAACAGATTGCAGTGTTTCTGATTCAGATTCTGAAGAAAGAGACCTGAGAATGCTGCCTACTTGGAAAAGAAGGAAAAAAACCAAACTGGACTAAACCAACCTTGAAATGTAAACATTAAGACATTTAATTACCAAGGAAAATGGCAATGACTGTGCTGTTCCTTGTGATCTTCAGAGTACTGGTGCCAATGAAGTGTAATCAACATGCATTACAAGAATTACAATGTTATTGTTTCACTTCTTGGTTTGCAAAAAAATATCAGTTGCCTTAACGCAACCCAGGCACGTGCTGCAGTATCACCCACAAAAGGAGAAATGATAAAATAGATTTTTATTAAAAAAAAAAAAAAAAAAGGAGGGGGCATTTATGGAAAAAATCTTAAGACATTAAATAATTTAAAGATCAAAGAATGACTGTACATTACATGTAAGTAATATCTACTTGTGGATACCCAAACACTAATTAGAGTTAAATAAGACAGAAAAACTGAGCACCAAAATTTAGTTTCAGGTAAAGCCCCTGCTTCACCAGCGTATGGCACAGGTGGACAGGAATCATAAAGAGGCACTTCAGGAGATTTTTTCCCCTTGTTTCATTCTTCATTTTGCAACTGGCAGCCAATGCAAACAGCAAAGGAAAAAAACCTGATGTGATCTGCTGCACAAATATAATACCTTACACTAAGAAGCAAGCTAGGAATTTATGAGAAGCAAATAAAAATTTAGTTGTCATGATGGGGAGGAATAATGTGGGCTGGAAGTTTCAGTGCATTGCATGTTTTAGGTAAAATAAGTCTAATTGGAAAACCACTTCAGGAAATCATTCCCAGAGGTTTTTTGAGTGGCACTGGGATGGATACAGCATCAGTAGACAGAGGTATTCAGAAGGAAAAAAGAATTTGAAAGATGTGGAGAAGTTTCCATCTGACTGGAAGTTCTGAATGAGTCGACCACTTGGTCATCCTGTCCAGAGGAGCAGAGCAGGAACCGATGAACTTCACTGGAACCTCTTGAGACTACAAAGCCATAAACTACCAAGAGGCTTTTCATCCAAAGAACTTTATCCAAAAATAAAGAAGACAGGAAGCCTGAGTTACTCTTCTAGAGGTGAAAATACATTTAATGCTGCTCATGAAGACTGAGTAACGTGTAAAATACTACAGCTGAGGTATGTATGTGGCAAGTGATGCTGAAAATTTTGAACTTGATAAACCATTAAAGCACAGATGCTATGAGCTTCATCCATAGCTTATCTCCTCACAAATAAATTCTTGTATCTATTTGAACATGTAAAAATTTTGCTAAAGCAGGGATATAAAAGAAGCACACTAGTAAATGAAATTCAGAAGAATAGCAGAACAGGTATAAATAAAAGTAAAGAAGAATAACTCTAAAAATGGAAAGGAAAAATTTCTTTCTATCAAAGCTCTGAGGTAGGAAGCTTATTGAGGAGGTTATATTGATAAAATTAGCATTTTTGACACGATACGGTTTGTCTGAGTGGGATCTTGCACTTGGACTGTATCAAGAATAGAAGGGATAGAGGTGGTGGATTGTGTGGGAGTGACAACTCAGATGTATGTACTGCTTGGTTCTGAGTTGTTAATTTACAGATATAGAGTATTAACTTCATACAGAACAGTGATCAGACTGAACTCAATTGAGGCTTTCAGTAAAGATCTGTTGTAGGCAGTGAAATAGAATAAGAAATAGAATAAGAAAAAACATTGAGAAAAAAATAAGAAAAAGCAGGACATTCTGCTTAAAGCAAAGGGAAAATTAAATTACACTTTATCTAATATAGGAGACAAAGGCCAAAGGCTAAAGGTTTCAGCTATGAATAAAAAAATTTTCTCCAAAATCTTAGACTATAATTTGTAAAGACATATCTGCAAATACATGACCATTCCTCTATTTCAGATTTTTTTTTTTCCTTAAGGATTTTAAATATGGAAAAACAATACTACTTACTAGCTTATAACATTCCTTTCAAATAAGTTATTAAAACAAATCAGAGAGAATTTTTTAGTAGCATGGACCAAGAATTTAACTGGATGGTAAACAAAATAAATAATCAGCATTATTTTATGGAGTTTTCAAAGTTTTACTTGGTGAAAAAGTCAAAATCCAGCTATTGAAGATGAAAATAATTTTTCTAGAAATCAATTACATGCTTAAATTCTGTGGTAAGGGAAGAAACAAATAGAAATAACAGATAAAAAGTAGCAACTAAGGAACAAAAAGGAAAACAGCCATAGCTTCCAGGTTATATTGTTTTTTAAACTGTATAAAATGGGTAAGGTAATTTAAAACATCACAGGAAAAATCTGCAGTGCATTCTGACAAGATAACTTTAAACAAATTTGAAGTATATTCAAAACATACCATTATATATAACCAATAAAAATATAGAAAATAAAATTTTTAATTCTTGCTGAAGTGTTTAGCACCTATGTCCATTTGGGAATTAAAAACAAACAAGTTTTTAAATTCCTATCATACAAAAATGGTGAAAGACAGTAAATTTATCTTCTAATAAGATGGGAATATTATTATCATCAATGACCGTTATTTAGTTTTGCTTGGTTTTGCCTTCATTTATATTTATAAAAAAAATATCAGAAGTAGAATTCTTACAAATTCTCAGGGAGCTGGAAAAGTTCCTTGTCCTCTTGATGCCATGTGGTGGTGTTTTTTTTAAAAAAAAAACATTTGGAGCATCAGGGACATCACATGTGTTACAACGCCAGACACCATGATTTGGAAGAAAACAGTTGTCAGGACTGACTCGATTCCTGAAGAATAAAATTTAAATTGGGAAACTTAAGAGCATAAAATGGTATGGAACTTCATTTTTATGCATAATTTGATTGTGTAACTCCTATATAGTGCAGTAAAACATACATTAAATAGATTATGAACTAGACAAACTATAAATATTTACTTAATTTCAAATGTATACCTAGTGCCACAAGACAAGATTTCTAACATAAATATGACTAAAACTTGGTATAATTTTTTTGCTTAAATTAATACAATGAAAATCTATAAATATGTTCAGCTTAGTCACTTACAAAAAAAGACATTCAAACTTTTGTTCCACTAAGTCAACCTATGCTGTTTTTAAGGTCAATGAACTTAAATGCATATTTTGTATGTACTTGTGCTCAGAGGTGTAGTCTAGGCATAAGCCTTTGAATTTACTCATGGAAGTTAATCCACTGTGCAACATTCCTTTATCTTGTTTGGTCAATTCATTAGATGAAAATCCTGCCTGAAAAGCCACTGGCTCCCAGACTACTACATACTCAAGTAATTAATCTCCAAGAAATTAAGAACACCAAAGTGAACATCATTAAGGAACATGCAAAGCTTTCAGACATAAATGTTGTGCTAAGAAAGCATCCAAATGGCTCTTTGGGCAGTGTTGAAGCCACTCACAAGCCAGGATCTTCCCACCTACAGACAGCCTACATGAAAACAAACTCAAACACTTTCGACATGGAGAATGAGGCAGTGAACACAGATGCATCCCAGCACAGACTTGGGAGGTGGAACTGCAAAAATAACAAAGCTCAGATGGACAGGAACAAGGTTATATCATGCAGCTGCTGGGGTTGGAGCACCCTGTAAGAAGCAGCTTCTCAGGGATGAAGTCACGCTAGGCCAGGAGACTCACTACTTGCTATTCATAACTCATGGGACCTCAAGGCCAGAAAAAGCAATTAGCTCATATAATCTGGTCTGCAAATGATTCTGTTTCACACAGTTACCCTTATATTAAATTACAGCTACCAAGCTGACCAAAGCATTACACCTATTTCTCCTCTGCAAACGTTTTATCCATACCTGGGGCTCAAGACTGCTGGACCAAGTTGTGGGAGGGAAGGCAGAGGAGAGGGATTCCTGTAAAGTATTGGCCAAAGTGAAAACTGCAAAAGTCAAACCTAAAAAGCAAAGATATCATTTCCTTTCTGAATTTTTTGGTATTTAGTTTCTTGTGGGGCTCTTTTTTGATGTGTTTTGGTTTGGTTTTTTCCCTTTTAGCTCTGATTTTATACCTTACAACACCTCAGAATGGTCATGTAAATTTAATTGCTACTTGGAAAGAGGAAGGCAAAATAACAGAAAAACAAAGTGGCTTTATTAAACTTTGTGAGAAACCCACTTATCTGATCTGGAAAATTAAATATGATTTATGATGTAATGCATCAGAAAAATCAATAACAGAATATGTTAAAATAAAAATTGTAGAAAGTTAATGGAGATTTTTAAGTAAAAGTATTGACTGAAGATTCTAATCAGCAAAATGCATGAAGGTTAATCCAGAGCATGCTTAGGAATAAATGAATTCAATTTGAATGTATCACTAAAATTATTTTTTGATCTAATGGAGTGATAATTGAATTCTTTTTCTAATCTGAAGCAGGGGAGATAGTAGCACCACAACATAATTACTTGTCTGGTTAAATACATCGTCCTTTTTTGTGGAAATAATTTGCTTTCAGATTCATGCTGAGAAGCTACCAGCTCCTCTTTATCATAATATAATTTAACAAAATGTAGCATTCCTTCTTCATCAAATTAAACCAATTTGGAAAATTGAAGAGTCTTTGGGTCTCAGCTCTTCAATCATTCTCCATTGTTACGCTCAGATGAAAAAACAGGGCATTAAAAATAAAAGCTTCAAAAAGGGACTGATGATCTTTTTTTGTAAGTAGGAATGGAAGGGGAGGGGAAGAGGGGGGAGATGTCCTTTAATATGGAAATTACTCAAATTATTTTGTGAGAGTTACACAGACCATATCCTTGGGTTGCTGAAGCTCTCTTACAGCCACCTTGGGATGCCTGCAGCCAGAGAGCTTCCCCAGAACAGAAAAGCCTCAGGCTGAGTAATTGCAAGTATTAGAGATATCAACCACATCTGCCCCACTACCCCATTGTGAAAAGCAGCATTACTGCAGAGTATATGATTCTGGGACTTGATTTTTTTATTCCTTGCAGCAAGTTCTGGTATGAAGAAGGGTATGTATTTAACAGGTGACTAGCACAGGTTTTGTCCTGTGTGTTAATGCTGGAAAACAATAAGGCTGCCAGTTTATTTTAGAAGATTCCTGAAATATCTTGGCCTCAGATTCAGCCATACAGTGATATTTTGAAGTTGAGAACTGCTCACATTAAGTATGTATTTAATCTTTCTGCACTGATAGTTGTCACACAGGCTCTGATTTGAGAGCTGATACTTATTCAACATACCTCACTGAATAAGTAGGTGTAGGGAGTCCATAGACGGCAAATGTTTTTCTCTAAACTGTTCTTAATTAGACCCTAATTAGAACCTCTCCCACAGAAATCATCTGAACTTGATGTTCTACCCAATAAGTAGTGCAACCCAATAAGAGCTGATCTATAGAGAAAAAGAGATGGTGTTGAGGATCTGACATCTGTCCTTTGACACTGAATGAATTTTACTTCAAACTGTGACCCGATCCCATGCTGTTGTGCACCAGTTTTCTTCTGGAGCTCATTTTCTATAATGCATCTTCCAGTTTGATTTCCCTTGAAAGGAGCACAGTTCACTTACTCCAAGAGACTGCCCCATGGTTACCAAATGATAGGTGGCTCTGCAAGCATGGTGAATGGAAATATCTCCATTTAAAATGATATTTTTTATCTTAACTGAACATTTCATTCATAAATCATTTAGGTTTCATGTTTATAAGAATATTTAGGATGTTTCAAAAAACATTTAAAAGGCCAGTCTCTGGGCTCTGCTGTGTTTGGGGAACCTTTCAAAGGTTTTCAGTTTCACACATGTCACAGAAATGATATGCAGCTCATTGCTTTGGGGCATGCCAGATTCTTGGTCATTTTACCTGGTTTCAAGTCATTAACTAAACGTAACATTTACTGGCAAAAACATCCTACTTGTTTTGCATTTCAAAGCTCTAGAACCTCTAGCTGGGTAAATTTTTTCTAGGAATTAGGTGATCCACAGTTACAGTGCAGAGGGTATCCCTAGCGTCTTTCAAGTAGGGACTTTTACTCCTGCATCCTAAAAGTGTTTTTAAAATTCAGGTCTAAATCTGGATTCTACCACTATTCAGTAAAAGTTGAGCTTGAAACATTTCAGAGGAAGTCCAAAGGTGAACTCAAATATGACACTGGCTAGGTCAGACAGAACTGGTCAGGTTTAAGCCACATTCAAGGACAAACAGTGTTGTCCCCTACACCCTAAATTTTCCTACGCAGATGGTTATGACAGTAGTTTTCCAATTAGTGCTGTACCTGAATCTGTGAATTTAATGTGAATTCTATGAAGTCACTCAACAGGTGGAAATTACATTGTTCTCTTATCAAATAGCTGAGCTTCTTGAATTAATAATAAACTAATAAATAAATTCTGGTTCCTTCATGAGTTAACCACAGATTAAATAGAGGACCTATTGATGACTTTTTACCTTAAATGAGAAGTCCTGTAATCCACAAGCAAAATCATTGTTCAGCTAATGAGTTTACAGATGAAAAGCCTGATAAACATCTGCTTTTTATTATTTTTGTGTGATGTCTGTTTAGATTTGAAGGGGATGAGGCAGAAATATGGTAAGTGGTAAATATGGTAGCAGTCAGACAGTTGGCATGTTCTTTTACAAAGACAGAGACAAACGAAAACTTATAAAATTAAAGTCAAAGATGGATATTCTAGCTAGACGTTTTATTGCTAAAAGTAATTACCTTCCATCTCTGTTTCCCTCACCTCCCCCCAGTCTGTGCTCTCTATTTAAAATAGATTGATGGAATGGCTAAGAATTCTCTCTCAGCTCCAGTGAGATTATATCAATTATTTAGAAGAGCTAAAATTTTGGCAGAGACATAATCCACCTTCTAACTTTGAAGACAATCTGGAGATTAACACAAACATGCATTAAGGGAAGAAATTCAGGCAAAGTAAAGCTGGTGTGACAAAATGAACACTTGTACTCCTCTACTGCAGCATGAGAAGAGGGAATTAGCTGTCAGGTGATAAACAGAATTAATTGCCTGCTTGTCATACCAAAAGCTTTTAACTAAAGATAATGGATACATTGCAAGTTTTACTGTGAAAAACTGAATCTTGTCTCATAATGAGGAATTTAAAAATAAAGTGTCCTGACCCTTGATAGAAGAGTTACTGAATACTTACTAATACTTTAAGTTGTTTATTTTCCATGAATTATGCAGACAGGCAACATACCCCAGTAATCTAGAAGTGTGAGGGTGTCACTTTGGCCAAACTATGAGTTTTTATAAAATGTTGTTTATGAAGACATGCATAATTTATGTGGTATTTGTAATAAAAAACACTAGACTTCAAATACAAAGATAAACTTATCATAAGATACATTAAGAACGTATTCAGTAACAGGAAATTGGGTTATAAATACATGATCTCTGCAAAAAACAATTGTTGAGATTTAAGACTGCTGTTGACTACCATTAGTTCAGAACCATTTTCCTAGCTGAGTCCCAGTAACAGATCAAATGATTGCTTCCAATCGATTTCAGTGTGGCCAGTCAGTTTAATAGACCTTTAAATCAGAGAGGCTGGTGATTTAAACTGGTCTATCTGACATTCCACTGAAGCAGATTAAGAATGTTTGTACACTACATTTCCACAGTTCAGATCTGGGAATGGTAGCAAACAGCTTTACAGAAATTACTAGCAAACTACACATAAACTTCATAAGCAGCTCTATCTTGGTTTCCAAAACCCAGAATTTCTGACCATCCTAGGGTTGGTCATTAAAAACCAAATTAGAAGGAGTATCTCTGAGTATAATTTAGTTAGAGATACACTATCTGAAAAGCAAAACTGGACTCTACCATATGTGTAACTATGGGGGTGAGACAAATAAGTAGTACTTGACTTATGTATTTTTATCTTAGTACTACATTACTGATTTTTTTTATTATTATTACTTTCATAGTCTTAAATAACCTTAGGATTGTTTAACTTACAACAGAATCAAGTCTTTGATGAAATCTCCAGTACTTCTCTAGTCCTTCAGAAATGTACACACATAGTAGATGAAATGCTTCAATAACATCTTTGTACTGAGGCAGCAGGAGTGTAAGGCACATTACACTCAGTTGATATTGCTCTGTAGTAAGGTCCCAGTCCCATGTGCTCCTCTGAGACATAAGTAACATAACTTGTTGCAGATCTTTCACCAGAACCATGCTGAAGCAGTTTTGCTGTAAGTTATAAAGCCTCTGTGGCTGGGTTTACCTCCCAACAGAAAAATAATGAACTTCTCTTTTGAAAACTGAATTTAAATAGCAAAAAAATATCCCCGCAATGAATTTTTCACCACAAATAATGAAGTATTCTAGTCAAGAGGATAAAGGCATACCTTGTAAAGGAAGGGGTCTGGAAACAGGCTAAGTCTCCTGGTGTACGGAGAGACAATCAAAGCTGTGTGCAAAGGACAGAATTGCTGTGCAGCTGCAAGGTTGACTTTGTCATTGTGAGGACTAATGTTGAACTACAATATTCCATAAGGGAAAATCATATTTCTACTTTCTGGCTTGACAAAAGGACAGACTCCAAACTACAAACTCTTTTTAATTGTTACCCTTTCTTTATTAGATGGACTATCATTTGTTCTGTCCCTCAAATAAATTATTATTTTCAAAGGATTTTTTTTTTCTTTTCAATATTTGCCAGTTAGCTGAATCAAAATGATATTTGTCCATATCCTTTTCAACTGATATGCTAAGGTCTGAGAAACTATTTGTTTTGAGAAACCTTTAAAAATAGTTAATATTCTGAAAATTATTGATTCATATTTTCATTGAAATATTCACAAAAATTGAAATAAAAATCTATTAACATCTTAAAAGGGTTTCCTTTGAATATTCTTCTACCCTTTTCCAGTAAGCTGTTGTTCAAATGGTTAGGTTTTATCTTTTGAAATAATATTTTTCAGAGTATTTTTAAGATTCTGTCACAAAACATTTCATCAAGTAATAACAGTTTTTTTACCAGAATCAAATTCTAAAACTATTTTATAATGAATGAACCAATGTAGTTGGTTTTCCTTTTCAAACAGAAATGTACAACATGGCATCACTTTATATTTTTAATTAAAAAAAAAAAAAAAGATAGATTATGTATTTTGATAGAAAATTAGCATTTAAATTGCTAAAAAACTTCGGAACGTTTACATATTTTGATGGAAATCAAACCAAAGAGGTACTCCTGGAATATCTGTGGCAAGTGTGTGACTAAGATCTTGCTTAAACACCTTGGATTATAAAACTAAGAATGACTTATTTCACACTAGATTTAGTCTGTAGGTATCAAAGACTGAGTTTTAGTCCCTTAGAATTAGATTTTCCCATCTTTTTTTCCTTGATAATTTTTCCCTTACTCACTTTTCAAAAAATCTGTTTTTTAAATGTATGAAACAGATGGCAAGATTGTTGTTATTTGCTTCTTGTTCTGAAATTACATAAACATTTAAAAACAAGACTTCTTTTGTTGATTTTTAACATTTAAAACCTGTCAGTCAACATGGGCATCTCAGGAAGGAAACCTTCCTGAATCTAGCTCAAATTTTCCCAAAACTTACACTGAGATTGCACTGCCTAATAGGAATCTGGGTGTAAGATTCTTGATCCTCCAAGATAAAAATAGTGATAGACCCATAGCAGGAAATAACAGATTACACAGCATATGGGATGCTTCACTGAGGAGTAAAGCAGTCGTAATGCTGAAAAGAACAGGTGATCCAAGAGAGATAAACTGCAGAAATGCCAAAATAATGGTGAAAATGCAAGTATAAGTCAAAATGCAATGGCATGATTAGATTCCAAATTTCTATTCTGACATCTGTGATACACTTGAAATTTCCTCATGTGAGATACTAGCACGTATTTACCATCATCATCTACTGTGTTATTTGCATGAATAAAACCTTATTTTAATATAAATTTTGTTGATGATTTTAAATCATTGACTCTTGACTCTGTCACTGGATAGAGATTATTGAAGTTACCCCATCTCCCTTAGCCATGTTATCTAATGATCTGCTACAACTGAGTTACATATAGTTCTCCTTCACTGACTATCTGTTTTCCAAGCCATAAGTTTCAATGAAAAGAAATTCTATAGCAAAGCAGTAGCTGTTTTTCACAGACCAGTTAGACAAGAAACAGACATTAAAAAATATTCACAGATTGTAAAATTAAAATTCTTATTGTACTTAGGTTTACAGAGAAATTTCCTGTCAAAACTGCCTCTACACATGGCATAATTGTATAAAATAATAGTTTCTGAGGAAAAAAAAAAAGCATTTGCTTCATTTGCTTTTCTTTCACTGTACTTCTGATAGTTTGAGTGCTGTTTGACCACTCTAAGGAAAAGAAGAACATTTAAAAGAAAACCTCCAGGCTGCAAATGAGCTGTTTGATGATCAGTTTGCTCTAAACTTCTGGCTGACAAAATTCCTAATGCATTTGCACTTTAAGGCAACTAAGCAGGAAATTCCATAAATACAGTTTAACAGTGGCAACTTAAAATCAAAGCATAAAACTTAGATTGATAATGAGCTCAAAAGACTCCCAAGCACTTTGTGGTTTGCATATATCAAGAATGACCTCAGGAAAGCACAACAGCAGATCATTAACTTCATGTAGTCTTCGGGATGGAATGGACTCTGGTTGATTTTTCCTTAAACCACAAGATAGTTACATCCAAGAAATATTTTAGACACATATCTTGTTTACAACTAAGATGACTGTTGTGTTTTGCTGGGGTTCAAAATAGTTCACTGTCAGAAACATCAACTTTATGATTACAGTTGTTCAAAGCAGAACTCGAGAAGTTATGGCCCTGCTTGCACTTCTGACAGGTTTTGTGGAAAAGCCTTAAAATGACCATTCTTTTCTTCATGACTGCTGAGACAGAAAACAGATTCAGAAAAGTTTCTTACCTGTGGTGTGCATGTACAATTAGACTGGGGCTTGCACTTCTGACAGGTGTCTTAAAAGCCTTAAAATGACCACTCTTTTCTTCATGACTGCTGAGATTGCTGAGACTGAAAACAGAAGAGTTGCTTACCTGTGGTGTGCATGTACAATTAGACTGGGGGTTCAACAGGCATATGTGTATTCTATCATTCCTTTAAAATATTTTAAAAATACATATACTGCTAATGCTTTGCATACCCAGCTACAAAGCCAGTGCAAAAGCTGTTCAAATCTCTCACCAAAAACTGTTAAGAAAAGTTGAAAAACACTTATGTCCCCAAATAGAAAAGCACTAAATAGTTATTGTTAATAAAAAGAATAAAGATTTACATGTTTCAAGCATTAGCAAGCAGGAAGAGTAGAAGAAAATAAGCCATTAGAAATGGAAATTGTTTGTATCTCTTTTAGGCTTACATTAATGTGACAACTCCAATGTTACATTCCATCAGGCAAGTAGGATAATTAGATCTCATACCTGTCCCCTCAAACTCTATGAAAATTACAGTGTATATTAGATGTGGATTGATGTAGGTTTTAGAGGAGATGTAGAGCAGAGAAAAATGCTTGAGGACGTCAGGTCATAAATCATACATTATGCCATTCATTTGACTTGATACTCTCTTGTTTTGATACAAGTCAACCATATCTTTACTATTGTATGTTATCTCATGTGTCACATAATTCAATTCCAAACTTCATTTAAAAGTCTTCAGGTGTTCTTTTTCTTGTGTCCTGCCATTCATATTCACTCATCTTGTTGTGACATGACTATGGAATTGTGGGAGGAGAGAGGGGAAACACATCATTGCCCAATGCAGGGTTTTAAATGAACAATATTTGCCTTTCCCAGCAACTGTGAGGAAAGCATTTGGGGTTGTTCAGATGTTTATAAAGCAGAGACTGACTGTGTTTGAGAGATGGAAACAGAACATGTCAAAAGTAGTAAATTCTTATGTAAATTGCTTTTCCTAGGTCAATTTCTATGAACAGGTCATAGAGAAGGAAAAAAGAGATTACTTTCCACTTAGCTGTTGGACAGGCAGTTTGGCAAAGTTCCAGTTTCAAAAATGTTCTTAAGACAAGATGTCCTGCTAACTGCTTGCCTCATCGGGCAGTGTTACAGGGTGGGAGAAAACCTGCAATCCCATTACTTACAGTTTAAAGACTCATAGGTTTTACTTTAGGCCAACAGTGCATAAAAATAAATCATGGGAAGAGTAGGAAATTTGGAATTTTTAGGAAATTTGGAATTAATTTGAGTTTACCAATCTTTTAGTCAAAGAGCAAAAGCAGAAGATCTCATGCAGTCTTCTGAAATTCATTTCTTGGAGCTTGTGGGAAACATGAAGTACAGCAGACAGCTATTAGCTAGTTTGGGAACATATCCTGAATCCGGGGAGTCCTTGACACAAACTGCATCTATCCTTAAAGTTTCCTTTTATTTTGCTTTGTGGTTTGGTTTTCTTTTGTTGTCTTTGGTTGGTTGGTTGTTTTTTTGTTTGCGTTTTTATTTGTGTTTGGTTTTTTGTTTTTTGGGTTTTTTTGAGACAATCAGTCTAACTCAATCCTTTATAGTTCATGAGGTCTGTGCAGGAAAAGGAAGATTGTTCTATTGGTTCTATACCTCCTGCAACACTATGTGCACTTTCAGCTGCAACAACAAAGTAAAGATGAAGCAGAAGTCATATTGTTCCACTACAGAATTTTATCTTTGTGAGTGTCTGAGCTCATACATCTACATAGCTGAGGAAGTTTCTGCCTCAATATTCCCTTTTTTCCCTTTGAAAATCCAAACAGTAAAATTAGAAGAGTTATATTTAAGGCTTCAGTTTCCTGGAAGGATAGATTTTCTCTTTTGATGGCTGCCTAATTAGTACATTTTAAATTTAGATGGCTTGAATTAATTGCAGCAAGAATTTCTTGAGAGAATTGGTGCTAAAATGAAGTGCCCTAAATAGTGAGGCTTTCAGGAGAATGCTGGAAGTGTTCCACAAAGCCCTTCACATAGCTCTATGACAGAGGGAGGGTAATGTATTATTTTCTTATTAATTTCCCATTTAAGGAATCCTTATGAATAATAATACCATGGAACAAAAAAAAAAGTTTAAAAAGAAAATTTAAAATGCCCAAATGTCCTTGCAGATATCTATCTTTCTCACTGCTGCTAAAAAAGAAAGCCTAGGGCATCCACCTGCTTCAGCTAGGTGCTGGCAGTGAAGTGAGCTGTGTCCAGGGGTGACATTTCCAAAGACACAATGAATGCCACTTCAAGAACCAGGAGCAGAAGTCCTGAATTTTTTCCTTCAAAGGAAGATGCTTTGAGAAAGGAGATCCAGCCTCCTCTCTTTTAGCATTTATCATAACCACTGTTGTATTAGAAATGAGCACAACCCATTTTGAACAACAGTTTCCTTCCTGAAATTAGGAAATGGGCTGTGGGATATGCTGGACTGGAAAGCATGTGACAGAGAAGAAGGGACCTAAGGGGAAAAAAAATTGAGGTGCGTTGGCAAAGGAAGATTAAAAGCCTGATCAAGTGAAAGAGAAAAAGATTAAAAAATTCTTATACCAAGTGGCCAGCAAACCCAGGGCTAGCCCTGTAGGCAGTTGCTCTATAAATAAAACATAACTATTAATATGGGAATATTGCAGTTGTTGAAGGCAGATGAGCCAAAAAGGGTTTGTCTTCTGTCTGACTCTGCAGGAGCCATGCTGTGCTTGTCTCAGACCTGGAGGTCACTCTGTGCATAGTTTTTATGCTGCAGTTATTGAAAAGAGTTATTGAAAAGCTTTCCTGGATATATCAACATTTTGGTCTTTAAAGAAAGCATTAGGAGTCCAAGCAGAGTAGCCAGTGTCTAACTTGTTCAGAAAAATACAAATTGGTCCCTTAGTAATTCATTATCTGATTTATAATGCATGGTAAAAGGACAGGAACTCCAGGAAGATGCTGGGGTTTCCCAGCATCACAGCCCTCATCTACCATTATTGGGAGTAATGAAGAATAATAAAACAAATCATACTGTAAATAATAAATAACCTCATCATCATATATTTAAAAACAGAAAGCATGAAAGGGGAAATTCCCAGCAGTTAAAAAGTTTTAATAGCTCTCCTTAGTGCTTATAGCACCAGTGGTGGACTTCTGTTGGAAGAAGCCCTGTTAGCAGAGATTTATTGATTCATTTGAAGAAACAAACAAAATGAAGCAAGGGGAAAAAAAATATATATATAAAAAAAAAAAGTAAAAGAAAAAATGTCAAAACTAAGGAATAAGATAAGAAAACATTCGTTTGTTGAGGGAAAGTTATTCATAGTATCATAGTATGAAGGAACCTCAAGAGAATACAAGGGCACAGAGAAAGAGAAACTGCAAACAAACAAGCAGAAGGAGAAGAAAAAGCATTTAGTAATAGTTAGAAATGTTTTTTCAGCTGTAACACAAAACTAGGTCTCAACTGCTTGTCACCGTGTAAGACCTGTCCTTTTTCACAGGAAAGTAGCTATTCTCCAGGTGATTTTTTCAGGTGTGGGTAGGGTGAGGAAGTGTACTTGCAAAGTTAAATTGCCCCAGAAGCTTCCAAGGGAAAAAATTATTCTGTCATTCACTTCCTGCCTCTCTTTCACTGCCTGCCAGTACAGCTGTGATGTTAAAATAGCTGCCATGTTTTGTTTCACTGGGGCTTCTCACTTTCGGGTAGATGCATGGTGTATTTTACAGAAAGACCTAAGAAATTTCAGGACAGACAAAAGATTTTGGGGCAGCTATGTACACCAAGGCTTCAGGACACAGAGCCCACACACCAGTTTCTTAGTTGAGACTACATCCTTCTTCGTTGGTTTAACAACCTTAGTGTATTTTGCTGCCATGACCAAAATTCTGGTTCCAGAACTTAATTCCAAGCCTGATGGAGATCCATAGGCATTGCCCTGATGAAAGTGTGATGCAATATAGAGTCCTGGCAGGTAACTTCAGAAAGTTGGTGGTGCCACTTGGGACTGTGACTCCACCACCTCCATGGGCAATTAGTTCCACTCCTTTACCTTTCTGCGAAGAAGTTGTTCCTAAGATACAATCTGAACCTTCTCTGATGCAGCTTGAACCCATTTCCTCTTGCCTCCTCAATAGTCACTAGGGAGAAGAGGCCAACACCCACCTCACAACAGCTCCTTCCAGGATGCTGTAGAGAGCAGTAACATCACCCCTCAACCTCGTCTTCTCCAGGCTGAATATCCCCAGCTCCATCAGTCTCTTCTCTGTTCTTCAGATCCCTATTCAGCCAGGTTGCCCTTCTCTGCACCCTCTCCAGCACTTCAATGTCTTTCTTATACTGTGATGCCCAAAACTGCACAGAGTACTTGAGATGTGGCCACACCAAGGCTGAGTGCAAGGGTAAAATCACTTCCTTGGTCCTGCTGGTCACACACTTCCTTGTAATACAGTCCAGGGTGCTCTGTGTGGTCTACCATATACTTGAAAATATGGGCCATTGTAGCCGGAAAGGAGTCTCTTGTTCCGGATGAAGCGTCGATACGATGATATAGACTCATAAGACGTGATTCGAGTCTATTGCCCACAGTGTGGAACTAGCAAAGATGGCCTGCTGCTATCGGAGCAACCAGCCACTCTCTAAGATAGCTCTAGAATGAGCTGCCTCGGTGGGTGTGAGCCTCACTATTTATTGGCCCCATGGTCTTGCACATGCTCCATAGGGGCCCTGCCCTGGCTGGGCACAGGTGGAGTTGATAGCAGCTCACACCCACTTCTTGATGATCAGAGGCACCTGGTCGCTCTGTTCCACTACAGGCCATTATACCCAAAGAGCATTTCTCTTGCCCTGGTTTCAAAATGCCCATAAGGAAGGAATGAAATATCTTAACTGTGTTTGCAATCTCCTGTCCTGCCTCCCAGCCCCAGGAAACTCTAGGGACTAGTGAAGTGGTCATTATTTTTTCATGATACCTTCCTTATTGCCTAATTAGCAGTCCTAGTAAGAAGTGGTTCTATACTTCACTGGAGGAAATAATATATCAGTTCCTGTTTAATTAGAAGTGAACGACTGCCACACACAGCATTATAAGATACAGCCTCCCTGGAATAAAAAAGGATCAGATGTGAGATTCGCTTTGGGCTATATTTATTAGCCTTGGTTCAGCAATATCTCAGAGGGAAATGGGCTCTTCATTCAGTGGGCTTACCAACTCTGTGCTGAAGTTTGCAGAAGGTTTTACTGTAAACTGTTATACAGCAATGACAATTGTTATTTCCAAACAGGGATCAACATCATATGTGTTACGAGTCATCACTTACTTGGAACAGCTTCTTATTGTTCTGCATCTGACAAAAAAAGTTTGAGAAAACTTATTTTGCACTGTATATGTAAGTATACAAGTATATTTTTGACAAAATATAAGCAGATAACAAACCAGGATTATCTAGAACAAATCCTGCTTTTAATGTTCTTTATGTCAGTCATCTTTTTCTCCATGATGAGCTCTGCTTGCTTCTTCCTAACTGGAAGAAAGCTGTTAAGATGGGAGTGCTCTGGGCTAGCAAAGTTTCTGGGATAGCTAGGCTAAGAGGTTGCACAGCAGTGGTGGAATTCAGCTCTGGCCTTGCACACCTGAAAGTTGGTGTCGAGATTGTCATTACACTCACCAGAAACTTGGTCAATACACTCAGTGGTGCTCTGAGACCTACCCAGCCCATATGAAGACAAATATGATCTTTTGTACCAAACTCATATGTATACATCTAGGTGTTAATATTTACTTTTCTTTATTAAAAAAAGTTACCTGTTGGGGTTTTTTTATTTAAAAAAAAATATATCTATATGGGCTAATTTCCACCTCAGATTCCACTTATGCTACTGTTGGTAATCTTACCAGAACAGTTTGTGTTCCTGGTAGCCAGAGAATAGTACAAGAAGCAATCCAAAGAGCTATACATGTGCCAAATATATATTGGTATAAACAGATTAGCAACCTTTGCTATTGACCTTTAGTTTTTTTTTAAAGAAGTTAAATCCTCCTGATCACCAACTAAATCTTGGATTATAAATCAGGCTGTGAAACAAAATATCTCATGTCTAAGATAAAGTGGTTAGAAAAAAACGAGAACTCTCTGTGAATCTAAAGGTCACACCTGATCTGTGGGTTTTTCCTGAAATCTGATCAATTTCAGGCCCTGTGAGACCCGACAGACTTATTGGGTTGCCTCAGCTCAGAGAACAAGAAGTGTGCTCTTATACTGCTTAATCTGCCAAGGTATTTTCCGTATCAGTTAGAGTAATGGCATACAACACTGGTATTCAATTTTCCACTCTGATTATAAAAGTCACCACATTTGCACCCCAAACTAACCGTATCAGCAGTTTTCCATTGTGCTTTATTAACAATGTGTATTTTAATGGCTAGTTCTGCTAATGAGATTTGGAAATTTTATATTAAGGGCATGCAGAACAGAAATCATTAAGTAGAAGAAGGTTTCTTTTCTGACATATTCATAAAATTACATGCTAATAAAATAGGAATATGAGTTCAGTAGTTGCTAATAAAAATTGATTTTCATGTTAATGATTCTAGAGTTTCATTCAGAGAGCAAAACTTAACAGTCAGAGTATTCATACAGAGAAAAAAGCACAAATAAATAGCATTCTGCTCAAAGGCAGGAGTCAAAATGGGCAGTGGTTCGTGATGGTGACCTTACCTCTGGACATGTTCATCCACTTTCCCAAATCTCACCTTCTGTTCAATCAATACCACGTCATGCAAGGAGGCCAAGCTAAAATTCTGCTCATTGTTTGTGGTCATAAGTCTCAGAAGTGTTTTCCTGAAGTGAAGGAGGTAATATTGATGTGTTGGCCTCTTCCTTAAAGAGGTGACCAAGCTAATACCCAGCTTCATGATGTGTCAGTTAGATGACTTATTTCACTGTTTATCATTGAAAAACAGCCAACAGTGGTATATATTTCTGAAACACTACTGTATTCTGATGCTGGCCTAAGCCTTTTCATGTAGGTGTAACTGGTACTTGAATTATTTCTAACAGAGAAATATATTCACCAGACAAATTTTTAATTAAATTAAAATTTTAGAGAAATATTTTTGATCTTTAAATAATTTTATAGGAACTTATTAAAGTATATAATTTAATAAAATAAATATTAGATCACAAAGGCCTGAAACATCTATCTTTGTTCATGTTCAGAAATTCCATGTTTTGGAAAACATTAATTTTATATGTCACCATCAAGGTTTCCAGTTTCTAAAAATAAAATATTTTTATTCATTCCCAAGATACATTCTGATGCATTCGTTATCAAATCACTAGTCTTGATAATACCCTTGTGGTTCAAGACCATCCTTCCAGATATTTGAGATGCCTAAATTAAGTGTGCATCTGACAGCTCTGTGTCAGCAGTCAATGGAGAAACAGAGGTGCTGTAGGAGAGTTATTGCATTTTTAGGATGGCTCTGTTGGAAATGGAACTAGACATTGACCCAAGACTTAAAATTAATCTCTGCAAGTATATTGACATCTATAGTGCTCTGCTCTACACTTAGCCAAACACCTATAAGACCTTAAAGATGCAGGGGAGGTCATGAACAATCTTCTCATATTAGAAATTTGTCACGTATTTTCCGTAAATTTTCTTTTAAGCTATAGAGTTTCTTTTAAGCTATAGTTTAAGCTACAGTTCATTACAGCCAAAGATATGCACCAGCAAGTATATTCAGATGAAAAATGAGATAGAATGGCATATTTTGTTATCATTAAAACCTTTTAACTCAAGGTCACTTCTTTTCTAGTCCTTGTTGGATGAAGTCAGATCTTGAAGGTTCTTCCATGCTTATGAATGAGGTTTTCATTCAGAGATGTAGGTTTCTGGCCTCTCTTCTTCCTTAACTTTTGTTTATATCATGACTGAGGAACAGGTGAGATCATGGCTGGTGGGACACAATTCATTTGATATGTATAAAATATTTTTTCATATGTTGCATCTGCTGAGACACATTTCCCCAACACTTACAAAAAGGCTGAAGTCTTCTCCCTTTCCCTCCTTTGTCCCTATCTTGCCTGTTGGGATTTGATTGCTTTACGAACAAGGTCTGCTTTTTTGTGATGGACCCAAAACCACTACAGTCCTTAGACATACACAAACCAGTAAGAAATCTTTAAAATATTTATAACAATATTAAAAAGTAAGTAATCACATATTATGACATATATATATATACTGTTAAGAATTTAGTAAGGAAACTACTCCCTTGCATCCTGAAGACACTATTTTGTCCTCTTTTTGTGGTTCTGTAAAGTATGTTGGGAAGAGAAAAGATTGTGGGCACCCCTGAGGAGAAGGAGGTGGGTGTGGTGATGGACCAGGAGCTCAACATGAACCTTCAGTGTGTGCTTGCATCCCAGAAAGCCAGTCAGGTTCTGGGCTGCATCAAAAGAAGCACAGACAGCAATCAAAGCAGGGGCTTCTCCCCCTCTACTCTGCTCTTTTGAGACCACACCTAGAGTACTGCATCCAGTTCTGGATACCCCAGCATAAGAATGACACAGAGCTCCTGGAAGGTGTCCAGAGGAGAGGCACTCAAATGCTCAGAGGGCTGAGCACCTCCCTGGGAAGCCAGGCTGAGGGATTGGGCTTGTTCAGCCTGGAGAAGAGGAGGCTCCCAGGTGACCTCAGAGCAACCTTCCAATATCTGAAGGGGCTCCAAGAAAGCTGGGGGAGGGCTTTGGACTCTGGGGGGTGGGGGGGGAGGGTAGGGAGACGACAAGGGGAAATGGGTTAAAACTTGAAGAGAGGAGATTCAGGTTGGACATTAGGAGGAAATTTTTCAATTTGAGAGTTGTGAGACCCTGTAACAGGTTGCCCAAGGAAGTTGTGAATGCCCCTGCCCTGGATGTGTTCAGGGTCAAGTTGGATGGAGCTTGTAGCAACGTGGTCTGGTGGGAGGTGTCCCTGCCCATGCAGGGGGGTTGGAAACAAACGATCTTTAGTGTCCCTTCCAACCCAAACCATTCTATCATTCTATGATTCCATGATTCTATGACTCTTTGTCTTAGTGGCCTGGGGTTTACGCTAACACGAACAGTCGGCTATCTTCTTTTCTCTACTTCCATCTATTGGCAAAAGTGCATATTGCACTTCGGGAAACAAATCTCATGAAACTGTTTGATTTGGGTTTCCTGAGAAAATAGGCAGAGTAGACACCTGGCATGTTTCAGATTTCTCTCATAGCTGTTAAATTATGGAAAACTCTTAAACCTTTTAACATTATTTATTCAACTATTAAAACAAACTATCATTCAGACTCCCCATTGCACAATTAAGTTACTTTTTTTTCTTCCTAAGTACATCTACTGGTCTGAAAAAAACCCACCAAACTGTTATCCCATTCCAAAAGCCTCTCATCCCTTATTGCTGAAAACCACCACAGCTGTACAGCAATCATGGTGTGAGCTGTAGTACAGCTGTTATACAACATTCCTCTCTGCTGGCTCAGATTTTAGGCACGAAGCTTTCATTTCTTATAATAAACATACCTTATGTATAGTTTTGTGGGTATTACTACGCCAAACTATACTCTTTTTTTGGTGGGGGTTTTTTTGTTGTTGCTTTTGTTGGGTTTGGGTGGGTTGGTTTTCTGTTTGGTGTTTTGTTTTTGTTTTTGTTTTGGTGCCAGGCAATCAAAACTTAAATTTAATTTCACATTAAGCAGCTTGCAATGATGAACACAGCCTGATGAAGAAAATAATTGGTAATCCATTTTTTGGAATCAGAAACTTCTAAATTTGGTTCAGTATCAGTTTGCCTTCTAACTTTGCCTTCTTTAAGAAGACATCTTGTCTGTCACAATTGTCACATACTGCAGAACAACAGTAACATCTGAGGCTTGAACAAAACTCTAGGCTTTTCATTGCAATGATATTTATACTTTCAGAGACAATACTTGCATGCTCTCCAGGAACACAGGTCAGAAGTCAGACTCTTCCTTCTGCCTTTATCTATTTTGGTGCTGCTTTTGATGTTGGCAGTTATGTCCTGATTTTTTATATCCTTTGCCTTACTGTGATGCTTTCCTTGTCTGCCTAGTCTCTGAAATGTCTTTTTCCCTTGAATTGACTCCTCTCGTTTTCCATAAATCTCCCATAAGTCTGGATGGAAATATTTTTTCTTTTTTTCACTTTCATCTTGTGATAAGTGGTATTATAACCTACCATGATTTTCATGACCACTACCACAATAACTTTAAAAAAAAAACTTTTTCCCATTCCGAGTGTGTTTGCATCTTAGACATCAAGTCCTCTGCTAGATTCTAGCCTAAATACAATATATTGTGTACAATGATGCTCTTCAATCTTCCCCTAACCGATCTTCAGCCTCAGTACAAATTGACATAGGAATCATTGACACCCTGGAGTGTATCCAAAAAAGCAGCAAAGCTGGTGAAGGATGGAGAGAACAAGCCTTGTGAGGAGCAGCTGAGGGAACTGGATTTATTCAGCCTGAAGAGAAAGAGAGATATTTTGTCTCCAAGAGGTCACCATCCTTGGAAGTATTTAAAAGACATGTAGATGAAGCACTTTGGGATCTGGCTTAGTGGTGGATGTGGTAGTGCTGGACTTACAATTGGACTCCATGATCTTAGTTACACCTGATATTGTTTTGATTCTTCACTCTTGTAGATACAAGCAAACCATTCTCAAAATAGTGTTATTTCCTTGTCTGCAGTATTTCAGGGCTAGGTATTTTCTTCTCATTCTCAGTACTACTAAAGCTCTTTTGCCGCCACCTTCCTCTCAAATATCTGCCTTGCCTGATACTTTAAGTAATTATATATTTTGGGGAGTGCTCAATTCCTCACTGAAACTGGCCCTACACGAACGGGTAGTAAGGCCATCCATGCCCTAAAGAAATAGTAACAGAAAAGGGAAGCAAAAAGAAACTATGTAACAAGGTCAGTATTTGCTGCTCAAAGATAGCAACTTTCTTGCCATGGCTTGACTGAGCAATCCAGGGAGACCTTTTCACAGGGGAGCTAAAGGTTGCAGGGAAATAGTTGTTCATCCCTCTGTGGACTCTGATTCCTTACCCATCTGTTATGCGATGCCATGGAAGGGCAGTATTCCATTCTGCTTTTAAAGCTGTTTTCCTTTAAACACAAGGAAAAAGATAGCCTCAGAGCTAGATAAATGCCTTTCAACATCACTGTGAACTTTTCTTCAAATTTCACAAAAACCTAAGACACTTTGTATTTCTGAAGAAAATGAAAATTATTTTCTGCTTAATTTAAGAAAGTTAAGCAGAAAAATATGAATTAAGCCAATAAAATATAATCATATGAAACATAGCACACATTTTGTGTTAGCAGACTTACAAATAGACTGTGATTTAGGAAACAAAGGTTTGGTTTACTTTCGAACTGTCTCAGAAAGATCAGAGACCAAGAGACCAGTGATATCTGGATCACATTTGAAATACTTTTTCTTACTGTTTAGAAATTGTTTATTATTGTTTAGAGATGATTGGTTATTGTCTGGTAGTTCCCTTTATTTTCTTCTTTTGAGAAAGAGAATGTATTAAAGCTGAGAACTGTTCCATGTTGGTTTGGGTTTTTTCTTTTTTTGTTTGTTTGTTTTTGAGGGGAATATGAGGGGAGGGGCTGGGTTTGGTTTTGGGTTTGGTTTTTTTCTTTCCTGAGATTAAAGAGCATCTAAAAAAATAATAATATTATAAAACTCTCAGATTGCATCTGTTGTAATTGTGATTTAATTGCCAATGATGATTGCCAGTTGTCCAGTGTGAAAGAAAGAAAGAAAAAAAAAAACTATTAGCGGGTCTGCCAGAAGGAAGAAAAGTTCTGTTCCATGAAATTATGAAATTCAAGTTTACAGAATTTCCTTTTACACTTCAACAAAGAGAACAGAAACATTTAATGCTAACCTGAACTAGTTTATTCCCTCTGATCAGAAAGACTGATTTAATTTCCAAACTTTTTTCTTCATAAGAATGCTCTGAGGAATTTTCCTGCAAAGTTAATTCTTGGTCTTGACAAATCTGACTTTTCTGCTGATGGATGTTTTGCAACTTATACTGACACTGTATGAATGAATACAGCTGGAATTAACCTGCATTACCAGTATTCATAACCTCAGAGGACTTGCCACAAAATGATTGCTGTATTCTGACCTTTGAGAAGATTTCATGAGGCCAGGGTTCAATCCCAGGATAAAACGCAGTGGGAGAAGACTGAAGCTGTGTGGACTGTGATAACGCTGTTATTTCGAGAGTTTTCAGTCTCTTCAACTGGAACTCTTAGACACTTCATATTAAATGGTCTGTAAATGCCAGTGGCAAAGTGGCCCAACCCTTCATCCATCTTTTGAATCCACAACCAGTGAATACACCAGATAGATAGCACACTGGAGACAAAGCTCTAAAACATTTGTTTTTCATCTTGGACTCTTTTTATTCCCCAAAGTTCTATGTTCTCAATATGTTTTACCCTATGTGTGTAAGCTTTACAGACAAAATATAACCTCTCTTGTCTATCTGCTTACATTCCTGGTCCAAATTATTTGCAGACCCTACAAACAGAGAAGCAAAGTTGCTGAACAGACACAGATGGAGTCTTCTTAGAGTCAGAAGTTTATAGGTATGGAGAGCTGTTATTTATCATATGTGAGCAATGGTTTAAAGAAGGCAGGGGAATGCAGGTAATCAAAAGATAAGAGGGATAAAGAGTTCAGGTTGACCTCTGTGCATCTTACTATTGAAGACACATTATGAGGAAAAATGAGAGATTTTGAATTACAAGGAGAGGTTGGTGCTACTGGTGTACATTAAATGGAAAGAGTAAACACATGATTCTGGTCTATGTAGAAAAATCCACAAACCCTAGCTCAGTCCTTTGTCCAGTCTCTAAATCAAACCACCCTTCATACCCAAGAAATCATACTCTTTAAAATTTTTTATTTATTTTCTTTTTCCTGACAGTAAAGCCAGCAATATCTTGCAGGTAGCAGTGGGGTAGGGTTTCATCGTGTCCTTTTTTGCATACCTTCTGCCAGGTAAGAGTTCCTACCATTTTGGTAAGGTGCCTTTCTTATCCTAACAGTATTTGGAAGTATGAAGATTAGAATGGTTCCTTCAAGGTGAGCCTCCTGCTTTTGCTTGACAGCATGCCTTCCCACATTCTCCAAGGTTGTGAGAATGCAAAAGCTGCTTAAAATTGAAAGTTTGTTTGACTATTTCACCAGAACAAATTTTTTACTTAAGGCCTGGGATAGTCTGTTCCCTGAGCACTTAGATAGAAGTATTACACATTTCTAAGTTTCTTGCATGCTTCCCTGCACTTTACATTTCCCAGGAGATCCCAACCTCCTTGTGTATTTATTGTGCCAAACCCCAGTTAAAACAGAGCTCAGATGTGGAGTATTTCCTAATATATAAGGAAATACATTAGTAAGTTCTCAGAAAAAGAGAGAAAAGTCTGCCAAACCTGGTTATTTTTAACTTGTCATAGCCAACAGACCACAGGAAGTTCCCATCCGGCATAATGGTCACTCTTTGGGACATCCTTAGGGAATGTCACCTGCAGCTCCACTATACACAGCATGTTGAAGGTCTGGAGTTCAGTTCTTACTGGTGCTGAGGACATGAGGAATCTGTGTGTAAAATTATGCCAAGACTGCAGAGTTAGATACACTGCTTGAGGATTCATTTCTGCTAATTTTGGTACCACTCTCCTGTGACACACAGAGCTTTTCTCTATTCATCCTGTATCTTAGACCACCATAGAGAAACTACAAACACACATCTAGCATTGGCTGTTTCCTGAGAGATTAAAGCTGCCAGTGGCATATTTCAGTTGTATCTTCTTCAGCTACAAGAGAGAGGTATCTAAAAGCATGATCTTCCAGGAGTACCCTCTAGCCTTTAAAGAACTGAAAGAGAAGTCTACCTTTGACTTCAGGTGGTGGAAAAGTAATTGAAGGCAGCAGCT